>NC_091996.1:71754461-72054461 GCF_044704955.1 Pristiophorus japonicus | reverse complement strand
ATGGAGACAGAAGCTAAAAATAGAAAGGAGAATAGTAAAAGCGGAGGGCAGAGAAACCCAAGGCAATAAACAAAAAGGGCCACGTTATAGCAAAATTCTAAATGGAATAAAGTGTGTTAAAAAGACAAGCCTGAAGGCTCTGTGCCTCAATGCGAGGAATATTCAGAATAAGGTGGATGAATTAACTACGCAGACAGCAGTTAACGGATATGATGTAATTGGCATCACGAGACATGGCTCCCGGGTGACCAAGGCTGGGAACTCAACATCCAGGGGTATTCAGCATTGAGGAAGAATAGACAGAGAGGAAAAGGAGGCGGGATGGTGTTGTTGGTTAAAGCGGAAATTAATGCAATAGTAAGGAGGGACATTAGTCTGGATTGGTATGGGTGGAATTGGTATGGGTGGAGCTGCAGAATTCCAAAGGGCAGAAAACGTTAGTGGGAGTTGTGTACAGACCACCAAACAATAGCAGTGAGGTTGGGGACAGCATCAAACAAGAAATAAGGGATGTGTCCAATAAAGGTACAGCAGTTATCATGGGCGACTTTAATCTACATATTGATTGGGCTAACCAAACTGGTAGCAATGCGGTGGAAGAGGATTTCCTGGAGTGTATTAGGGATGGTTTTCTCGATCAATATGTCGAGAACCAACTAGAGAGCTGGCCATCCGAGACTGGGTGATGTGTAATGAGAAGGGACTAATTAGCAATCTCGTTGTGCGAGGCCCCTTGGGGAAGAGTGACCATAATATGGCAGAATTCTTTATTAAGTTGGAGATTGACACAGTTAATTCGGAAACTAGGGTTGTGAACTTAAGGAAAGGTAACTTCGACGGTATGAGGCGTGAATTGGCGAGAATAGACTGGCAAAGGACACTTAAAGGATTGACGGTGGATAAGCAATGGCAAACATTTAAAAATCACATGGATGAACTTCAGCAATTGTACATCCCTGTCTGGAGTAAAAATAAAACGGGGAAGGCTTCTCGGCCTTTTGGCTAAGATCATGCGTAACTGACCACCATAACCTCAAGGTGGTTCTCCCTGGATCAGGAAGGTATATGCTTGCTTTTTTGGAAATAGGAGGTGGGTGGGGTGGCTTGACCCATCCACTTCCACGGAGGTGTGTGGGGGACCTGACCCATCCACCTCCATGGCACGAACCTGGTATTGCAGTACTTCCAGGAACGGTGCAGTGGCTCTAGGCCTTTTGGCTAAGAGCATTGGCGCAGAGTGATCCTTGATGTGTGCAAGGTGACCTCTGGCGTTTGTGATTTGACAAAGAATTGGAACGATTGGCTATGAATTTCAACCAGGGAGGGGGAAAAAAAAAAAAAAACGGGGAAGGTGGCTCAACCGTGGCTAACAAGGGAAATTAAGGATAGTGTTAAAGCCAAGGAAGAGGCATATAAATTGGCCAGAAAAAGCAGCAAATCTGAGGATTGGGAGAAATTTAGAATTCAACAGAGGAGTTTAATTAAGAGGGGGAAAATAGAGTACGAGAGGAAGCGCTTGCAGGGAACATAAAAATGATTGGTCAGATATGAGTTGGTGTGGCATCTATAACTTTACATGACGCAATGGTGTAAGCTTTATTCATATGGCATCACTTCAGGGTCTGCAGATGCGTCCGTGGTTGTCCGAGGGTGCTTCCCCACGAGTGCGAGCACCCGCTCCTCCATCTCAGTGATGTTGCTGGGGACTGGTGGCCCCCCACCTGTTCACCTCTGCATGGACCTCATTGTCGATAGCTTCTTCTGTAAAAGGTGACAGGACAACATGGCATGAGATCATTGCATGATATCATTGCTAGGTACTGTCACAGAGACTGATACAACACATAACTGACAGATGTAATCATGATTATTATGATTATTATCATTCTTTACCTAAAGTCATACACCGTGACTGCAGGCTTTGAGTAAAACATTCCCAGTAAAAGTGCAAGACCTCACATCTACTGATAGTCACTCATGACTGTTGCAAATCAAATTATATAAATACATAAGTACATGTAAATCAATGTAATACTTACTCTTGCAGATCCCACAAGGTCGTTCCATCGTTTGAGGCATTGGTTGCCCTCATGCACCTCGTTGATCACCGACGAGACCACCTCCGCTATCTCGGTCCATATCCTCTGGTAGGCCTTCCTGGGGTGGCTTCCCATGCCCTCCCTGTGTCAAATCACTCCAGCGTGACTCGACCTCCTGCAAGAGGGAGGCATTTGCCTCATCTGAGAACCTCCTGGCACTTTCGCGGCCTCCAATGTGCTCCTCTTCCACCTCACTGCTCTCTCCAGCATCAGTCTCAAGAGCGTGCTGTGATGCCTCCTCCTCTCCCTCCATTATTGGGCAAATTCGGTCAAATATCTGGCTGCTAACAGCTACTTTTTGTTTGCCTACTTGCTGTGAAGCTCTAAAGTCTGCCTCTTTCCTCCCAAAGCAGCTACATCAAACCCAGCTGCGCCTTCAGTTCCTCTGAGCTCCCTCTCTCTCTGTCTCCTCTTCTGCGCATAAGTGCATTACAGACATAACAGGGACAGTTTGAGTGCAGTGTAACTCCAGGAGCAACATGGCAAGCTGAGACCGGTGGCCTATGCCTCCCGAGTTCTCACAGAGGTAGAAAAGAGCTTTTTTCAGTGTGAGCGACATCTTTTAGCGACCTTTGGGCAGTCAAACATTTTCAGTTGTTCACAGGGTTAGCTGCAGTAACTCTACTGACCTGTCACACCCCGGCACAAATGTTACTGGATGGTAGAATGAAGGATGGGACAGTGAGCAGTAACAGGATTGCTCGTTGGATGTTGTTGCTTACTCAGATAGACCTGAAGGTCGAGAGGCTAGGAGAACCAAAGCTAACCCCGAACCTGGTTTATCCGGGGGCAGCTCACGTGTGTTCAGTGGAAGGAATGTGGGATGTAGATGTGGGATTCCGGGCCGGGAAACACCCGACAGGTAGAGACATTTACATGGATGGGTCTAGTTCAGTGACGAATGGAGAAAGAAAGACGGGTTGCAGGATTTATGATCCAGAGGCAGGGATAGAGAAGGCCATAAAACTCCCCGACACTGAGTGCACCGCAGGCCAAACTGGCGGCTGTAATGTATATAGTCACATACCCCAGTGAATTCCCAACCCCCTATACGATATGTTCGGACTCAATGTTCACTTGCAACTCCTGCATGGAGTATTCAGCGATATGGGTGAGGCGAGGGTTCAAGTCATCATACGGGAAGCCGTTGGTGATGGCCCCTCTGTTAAAAGTCATTCTAGACATCACGGGTAGTAACCAGCAGGATTACTACATCCAGAAGGTTAAAGTGCATTCCCAGACATAGCCGAAGTGGGAAGGGAAGCAGAAGGCTGATGTACTGACCAAAGCAGGGGCAGGGGAAGAGATACCTTGGGACCCGTACCGATCTGGACAGATCTTGGCTGTAAAGGGAAAAGAGGGACCCAAGGAGATACAATTGCTGCCCAATTTAAAACAGGCTCAGCTGCAAGATGCAGATCTTAAAATGGTGATTGGGGATAAGGTCGGAGGAAAGCCTGTCGAGCGACCTTTCGGAGCTGCAGACGTAGCAATGAGACAGTGAATGTTATTCAAGGGGAATAGATGGGTGGTGCCTGGGCAGTGCAGGGAAGAATTTTTGCAGCTCGCTCATGGGGGTCCGGGGGCCAGACATCCAGGACCAGAAACGACTTGGAATAAAGTGGAGGCCGTGGTCTGGTGGCCCCAGCTCAGGGAAGATGTAAGGGATTATTGCGAGAACTGTATAGTATGTGCAGCCAATAATCCAGACCCCCACCGGAGAAAGGCCCCGTTAGGGCACACGAGGAGGGTAGAGGGGCCATGGCAGTCTATACAGGCAGATTTCATTGGGCCACTGACCACCACAAGTAAGGGCAATAAATATTGTCTGGTTTGAGTGGATCTCTTTTCAAAATGGGTAGAAGCTTTTCCTTGTAGGGCGACGACAGCTTTAAACACGGCAAAGATTCTGGTGAGGGAAGTGTTTTCTCGGTGGAGACTGCCCCGATAGTAGAGGCAGATCAGGGAAGTCATTTCACCGGACTAGTAATGCAGGCCACCCTGAAACTGCTAGGAATACAGGGAAAGTGGCACGTGGTGTATAACCCCCAGTCCTGGGGTCCAGTCGAGAGGACAAACCACACCTTAAACGAGAGGCTTAGGAAAGAGATAGGTGAGATCCCGAAGAAATGGGATGAGGTCCTACCCTTAGTACTGATGAATATCAGAGGCAGTCTCTCTAAAAGTACGGGACATTCCCTGCATGAGCTGATGGTAGGGAGGTAGTTGAGGATCCAGACTCAAGTGTTGGCACCAGTGCTGACTGAAACACAGGTTAAAGAGGTCACACGGGATAGGTTTGTCAGAGATCTGTATGATACTCTGAAGCGGCTGCATGGGGAAGCAGCTAACAATATGGGCAGACAGCACCAGCAGAATAAACTGCTGCTGGAACCATGGGTTACACAGGAATGGAGGGTGGGGAATCAGGTAACGGTCAGGAATTATGCCAGAGTAGGAGCATTTGAACCATTATATACAGGTGATATATCTCCAGCGACTTAAGGTGCCTTCTATACATTGTCCATGCCTCAGATCCATACAAGAGGGCGGGTATTACTACAGCCCTGTAGACCATGAATTTGGTGGTAGATTTGAGGGCCTGGTCTTCACACACTCTTTTCCTCAGGCGGCTGAAGGCTGCGCTGGCGCACTGGAGGCGATGCTGTATCTCCACATCAATGTCTGCCTTTGTTGATAAGAGACTCCCGAGATATGGGAAATGGTCCACGTTGTCCAGGGCCGCGCCGTGGATCTTGATGATTGGAGGGCAGTGCTGTGTGGCGGTGACAGGCTGGTGGAGGACCTTTGTCTTACGGATGTTAAGCGTAGGCCCATGCTTTCATATGCCTCAGTGAATACAACGATGTCTCCGCAAGATCCTGCAAACCGCCTGGGAGGACAGGTGCACCATCAGTGTCCTCGACCAGGCTAACATCCCCAGTATTGAAGCACTGATCACATTCGATCAGCTTCGCTGGGCAGGCCACATAGTATGCATGCCAGATACGAGATTCCCTAAGCAAATGCTTTATGCGGAGCTCCTTCATGGTAAACGAGCCAAAGGAGGACAGTGGAAACGTTATAAGGACAACCTCAAAGCCTCGCTGGTAAAGTGCGACATCACCACTGATATGTGGGAGACCCTGGCCGCAGACCGCCCGAGGTGGAGAAAGTGCATCCGGGAGGGCGTTGAACTCTTTCAAGTCTCAACGCAAAGAGCACGAAGAGGCCAAGCGCAGGCAGCGGAAGGAGCGCGCGGCAAACCAGCCCCACCAACCCCTTCCCTCGACGAATGTCTGTCCCACCTGTAACAGGGTCTGTGGCTCTCGTATCGGACTGTTCAGCCATCAAAGAACTCACTTTGGGAGTGGAAGCAAGTCCTCCTCGTTGCCGAGGGACTGCCTATGATGATGATATACAGGACCACACAGCGTTGTAGATAAGGTGAGTCCTATGGTCTATGCGATCCAGCTGCCGAAGTGAGTAAAATGGTTTCATGTAAACCAATGCAAGCTGTATAACCCCGGAGAGAGAAGTAAAAAGCGGGCCAAGGCCCAAGGAACTGTGATGAGCTTGATCAATGTAAGCCTTCCGCCCATGCTGTGGGATGATGAGGGGACGGAGCGGTGAGACGGAGTGGTCGGGGGTCGAGACCCAGGGTGCTTTGGACGCCTCCTCTGACTCCACCCGAGCCTCAGGAACCCCAAGCATCGGGACAAGGGAAAAGGGAAGCATATCAAAAGGTGTAGTGTAAATATGTGTGTAGTTTAAGTGGGACCTCTGAAGGGGAGCCCCTCACAGAGCAGTGCTATAGTTTTATTTTGTTTTTATAGAAGCGAATCGAGTGGAGGACGCGAGATGAGGTGGAGCCTGCAGATTAGCGTGTGGATGATCCTGATTAAAGCAGGGTGGGGAGATTGGGGAGACACCGAAACATTCCTTACATATTGGTGTATGGGAGGAATGGGCCCCACCTTAACTCAGTAATACGGAGTAATAAGGGTACAAGTACCTACGCTCACGCTGGAAGTTGGCCAAGGTGGCGAGGGTTAAATTCGACCAAGTACTCAAGGCAGACCAGAAACAAACTAGGAGGGAGGTATCAGTGTCCTGCCCAAAAGTGAACATCACAACCACGAAGGTACGGGTGAAAGAGGATAGGCGGCTTGGTCTGGATTGTAAAGGGAGCAACCCCATGAGAGGGTAGTGGTGGTTACGGAAAACAGACAGGAGTAAAATTAACGCATCGACGGAATGGGTAATAACGCAAACAGCGGACCATGGGAACTAAGGAAGGGGTGAAGTTGTGTTGGGAGAAATGTTGGAAGATGGAACAAGGGATGTGTGTGTGTGTGTGGTCGGTTCAGGCCACAATTACAAGAGGCTGTGGCTATTGTTTTTAAATAACAATGGCAGGATTCCGGTTCGGGTATGAATTGGACGCAGGGTTTTGACTCTTGCGTGACCTTGAACCGTCCAAAAGCAGTTAATGCGACTGAACTAGTCTTGTCATCTAAATTAAAAAGAAAGACAAAAAGGAGGAACCTTAAAGGATTATTGAAGCAGGAAGGTGAGAATGTATGAACTGAAGTCAGATGTATGTAATGTAGAGATTTGGTTGAGACCGGCAATGCACCCAAAGGCAAAGAAAAAAGAGAAGATGTCCAGAGTAATGTCTCTAGTTTTAACAAGAGACATTAAAGGGGAAATGTAAGGTTCGCAAAGATTTGTCTCAGGGCAAAGGAAGATCCCAGGATCTGGCGACTAAACTTGAAGCACAGGAAATGGCGACAGCCAACTACGATTTTGAATCAATGAAGGACATTCATACGGGACAATGGAATATTTTAAAGCTTTTCTGATTGACTATGAAAAGGAGCATTGATGGAAATATGTGGCCTGGAATCTTGAGCAAGCCTCGCTTGATGTCGATGGGAGAAATTAGCATTTGGACAATGCTCGAGGTTTCATTCAAACAATGGGGTCAGATTAACTTCATGGCCTGAATCAGAAAAACGTTTATCTGCGAGCTGACGACCAGATACACCCATCGACAGTAAGAGAGACACCACATTAAATGTGTATTTCAGGGAGCGGCAAACAAAGATGAGATGGGCAGACTGCATGTCTCCGGTGGTTGAATTACCGGTTGATGATGTGTGCATGTCGGCCAATCAGAAGCCCAGCAACTGAAACTACGGTTGGGGGAGGGCTTTGTGACAAATAGACTTTGAGACGGAAGGACATTGACAGGGAAGCACACAGAAAGACACTCTCTCGCTCTAGAACCCAAATCTCTAAGGGGTTTTGTCTTTGTTTTGTTGGTTTTCATAAACTAATAGTTTTGGGTTGAGCCTAAATATTTGTGTCACGTCCATTTTGTTTCTGTAAATCCCAGAGTCAAAGAACTGTAATAAAGACAACGAAAGCAAAAACCTTACAAGTTCTGTCACTGTATAACACTGGGGTACAGTACTGGTGGGTACAGGCTTGTCACTGTATAACCCTGGGGTACAGTACTGGCGGGTACAGGCTTGTCACTGTATAACACTGGGGTACAGTACTGGTGGATACAGGTCTGTAAATATATAACACTGGGGTACAGTACTGGTAGCTATGGGTCTGTCACTGTATAAAATTGCATATAGTACCAGTGGGTACAGGTCTGTCACCGTATAACACTGGGGTACAGTACTGGTGGGTACAGGTCTGTAAATATATAACACTGGGGTACAGTACTGGTGGGTACATGTCTGTCGCCATAATAGGAGCAGAAGTAGGCCAACTGGCCCCTCGAGCCTGCTCCGCCATTTAATAATATCACAGCTGAGCTGATCATGGACTCAGCTCCACTTCCCTAGCCACTCCCTATAACCTTTTATTCCCTTATCGATCAAAAATCTGTCTATCTCCGCCTTAAATATGTTCAAGGATCGAGCCTCCACAGCTTTCTGGGGCAGAGCATTCCACAGATTTACAACCCTTGAGAGAAGAAATTCCTCCTCAGCTCAATTTTAAATGTGCGGCCCCTTATTCTGAGTCTATGTCCCCTAGTTTATGTTTCCCCTATGAGTGGAAATATCCTCTCTACATCCACCTTGTCGAGCTCCTCATTATCTTACATGTTTCGATAAGATCACCACTCATTCTTCTGAAATCCAATGAGTATAGGCCCAACCTACTCAACCTATCTTCATAATTCAACCCCCTCATCTCCGGAATCAACCGAGTGAACCTTCTCTGAACAGCGTCCAATGCAAGTATATCCTTCCTTAAATACGGAGACCAAAACTGTATGCAGTACTCCAGGTGTGGCCTCACCAATATCCTGTACAGTTGTAGCAGGACTTCACTGCTTTTATACTCTATCCCCCTTGCAATAAAGGCCAACATTCCATTTGCTTTCCTGATTACTGGTACAGGTCTGTCACTGTATAACACTGAGGTACAGTACAGGTGGGTACAGGTCTGTCTCTGTATAACATTGGGGTATAGTACTGGTGGGTACAGGTCTGTCATTATAACACTGGGGTACAGCACTGGTGGGTACAGGTCTGTCTCTGTATAACATTGGGGTATAGTACTGATGGGTACAGGTCTGTCATTATATAACACTGGGATACAGTACTGCTGGGTACAGGTCTGTCACTGTATAACCCTGGGGTACAGTACTGCTGGGTACAGGTCTGTCACTGTATAACACTGGGGTACAGTACCAGTGGGTACAGGTCTGTCACTGTATAGCACTGGGGTACAGTACTGGTGGGTACATGTCTGTCAGGGGTTGGAGCAGTATGACGGGAAGAATTAGGAGCATCCTGTATTGTTACGTGAAACTGAAACCCCAATAACAAGGCTGTTATCCGGGACCCCCGATCCATGGGCATATGCTAGAAGGGTCAGTTGTCCCCAAACTCTGCAAGTGCTCACTTCAGTACACTGACCCTGTCATGGTCGGCCGGACTGAGGTGTCATCGATTGACGCTCGACTGAGATCCAAACTGGGACAGTGAGCGGGGCTGAAGGGTCACAGAAACTGGGGCAGTGAGCAGGGCACATCTGGTACAACAACAAGTGGGGCAGTGAGCGGGGCACATCTGGTACAACAACTGGGGCAGTGAGCAGGGCACATCTGGTACAACAACAACTGGGGCAGTGAGCAGGGCACATCTGGTACAACAACAACTGGGGCAGTGAGCAGGGCACATCTGGTACAACAACAACTGGGGCAGTGAGCAGGGCACATTTGGTACAACAACAAGTGGGGCAGTGAGCGGGGCACATCTGGTATAACAACAACTGGGGCAGTGAGCAGGGCACATCTGGTACAACAATAACTGGGGCAGTGAGCAGGGCACATCTGGTACAACAACAACTAGGGCAGTGAGCAGGGCACATCTGGTACAACAACAACTGGGACAGTGAGCAGGGCACTTCTGGTACAACAACAAGTGGGGCAGTGAGCAGGGCACATCTGGCACAACAACAACTGGGGCAGTGAGCAGGGCACATCTGGTACAACAACAACTGGGGCAGTGAGCAGGGCACATCTGGTACAACAACAACTGGGGCAGTGAGCAGGGCACATCTGGTACAACAACAACTGGGGCAGTAAGCAGGGCACATCTGGTACAACAACAACTAGGGCAGTGAGCAGGGCACATCTGGTACAACAACAACTGGGACAGTGAGCAGGGCACTTCTGGTACAACAACAACTGGGGCAGTGAGAAGGGCACATCCGGTACAACAACAACTGGGACAGTGAGCGGGGCACATCTGGTACAACAACAAGTGGGGCAGTGAGCGGGGCACATCTGGTACAACAACAAGTGGGGCAGTGAGCGGGGCACATCTGGTACAACAACAACTGGGGCAGTGAGCGGGGCACATTTGGTACAACAACAACTGGGGCAGTGAGAAGGGCACATCTGGTACAGCAACAAGTGGGACAGTGAGCGGGGCACATGATACAACAACAACTGGGGCAGTGAGCAGGGCACATCTGGTACAACAACAAGTGGGGCAGTGAGCGGGGCACATTTGGTACAACAACAACTGGGGCAGTGAGAAGGGCACATCTGGTACAACAACAACTGGGGCAGTGAGAAGGGCACATGGTACAACAACAACTGGGGCAGTGAGAAGGGCACATCTGGTACAGCAACAAGTGGGGCAGTGAGCGGGGCACATGGTACAACAACAACTGGGGCAGTGAGCAGGGCACATCTGGTACAACAACAACTGGGACAGTGAGCAGGGCACATCTGGTACAACAACTGGGACAGTGAGCGGGGCACATCTGGTACAACAACAACTGCGGCAGTGAGCAGGGCACATCTGGTACAACAACAACTGGGGCAGTGAGCGGAGCACATCTGGTACAACAACAACTGGGGCAGTGAGCGGGGCACATCTGGTACAACAACTGGGGCAGTGAGCGGGGCCGAGGGGACACAACAACAACTTGTATTTGTATAGAGCCTCTAATGTAGGTAAACCTCCCAAGGCACGACATAGAGGGGCAAGGTACAATGCTGGCTTAGAGACTAGAATCCATTTTGCCCATAGAATACCGATGTGGAACCGACTTCCAGCGAAGGCGTTGGTTCAATCAGGGGGCATTTCTGAGAAGAATTGGATTGATGTCTGTTTTCCCCGCAGGGCAGGAAGGCGACGGGTATTATTGTATCTTACAGTAGGACAGCTACAGGTGTGGAGTGGGGATCCGTGGTAAAATACACGTGGGCTCGGGATGCTGCAGGAAGGCTGGGTTGTGACTGCAGACGTTCAGTGTTGCCCGTGTGTGTTTGCAGGATGCTGTGTTCATACCTGAGAAGGTGGACAGCTTCAGTTCGATCGTGGATGCCCACAAGGCTGAGCTGACCGAATTAGCGCAGATGTCTCGAGAAGCTGCGGAGGCCCGGAAAAACATGTGGGTAAGGAGCAGATACCTTTCCACACACAGAACACGTCCGATACAGAGTAAATCTTCCTCTACACTGTCCCATCAAACTCTCCCAAGGCAGGTACAGCACGGATTAGATACAGAGTAAAGCTCCCTCTACATTGTCCCATCAAACACTCCCAGGGCAGGTACAGCACAGGTTAGATACAGAGTAAAGTTCCCTCTACATTGTCCCATCAAACACTCCCAGGGCAGGTACAGCACGGATTAGATACAGAGTAAAGCTCCCTCTACACTGTCCCATCAAACACTCCCAGGGCAGGTACAGTACAGGTTAGATGCAGAGTAAAGCTCCCTCTACACTGTGTTATCAAACACTCCCAGGGCAGGTACAGTACGGGTTAGATACAGAGTAAAGCTCCCTCTACACTGTGTTATCAAACACTCCCAGGGCAGGTACAGTATGGGTTAGATACAGAGTAAAGCTCCCTCTACACTGTGTTATCGAACACTCCCAGGGGCAGGTACAGCACGGGTTAGATACAGAGTAAAGCTCCCTCTACACTGCACCATCAAACACTCCCAAGGCAGGTACAGCCCGGGTTAGATCCAGAGTAAAGCTCCTCTACACTGTCCCATCAAACACTCTCAGGGCAGGTACAGCACGTGTTAGATACAGAGTAAAGCTCCCTCTATACTGTCCCATCAAACTCTCAAAGGGCAGGTACAGCACGGGTTAGATACAGAGTAAAGCTCCCTCTACACTGCCCCATCAAACACTCCGAGGGCAGGTACAGCCCGGGTTAGATACAGAGTAAAGCTCCCTCTACACTGCCCCATCAAACACTCCCAGGGCAGGTACAGCCTGGGGTAGATACAGAGTAAAGCTCCCTCTACACTGCCCCATCAAGCACTCCCAGGGCAGGTACAGCACGGGGTAGATACAGAGTAAAGCTCCCTCTACACTGCCCCATCAAACACTCCCAGGGCAGGTACAGCCTGGGGTAGATACAGAGTAAAGCTCCCTCTACACTGCCCCATCAAACACTCCCAGGGCAGGTATAGCATGGGGTAGATACAGTGTCTTACTGTATCTGTGTTGCTCTTGCTCTTTACCCAGAGCTGCCTAATTCCATTTCCCTGCCCTATCCATATAACTTTTTATATTCTTCTTTTTCAGATTATTATCCAATTCCCTTATAAATGATGTTTCTTCATTGTCTCAATAGTCACTGTCGCCATCGAGGTGAAGCATTCCATGTTTAGATAACCCTCTGTGTGGGGGCGACACAAAAACGATCTTCACCTTCCTGATTCATATTTTCACGGATAATTTGTGTGAAACATCCCCTGAGGGGTGATTTTTGGCAGCGTGTTCAGATGCTAATGATCCTCGCAACGTGTCCAAGATCCGATCCACCCACGTTTGGCACAAGATGCCATCTTGGTAAAGGAGTTAAAAGCAGCGTTAGGCACGGCTGCCCAGAGGCTGGTTTAGCAGCTGATTGTCATTTTAAATGCCTGCTAGTGCTCATTAAAGAGGCCACACGGTATTTTGGTGAAAAGTGCTTCAACTAACGCCCTCTCCTAACGGCGACCGGCTGATTGGGAGCAAGCACGTGGTGATGTCGATTTCAAGCGCTACTTGAAGTGATACTCGCCATTTCACATTCATTGCTCCTGGAGCTGTGAAGCAGACCTCCGAAATACATCGGGAGACTTTCTGGGACACTCTCAATACTTCACCAACTCTCGAGCAACATTTACTCATCAGTGGAGGTCCTGGTGGAGGAGGTCCAGAGGAGGCGGGATGTCCTGCATCGGCAGGGGATGGTGGGTGGGGGATAAGGATGCCACCTCACCCTCCTGTCCCTCTCTCCTGCAGTCACAGATGCTGCTCTGTCTGGCCTCATGTCCACCTCCCATTTCTATCCAGACCATGGCGGACACCGAGCAAGCTGCCCCTGACCATTGTCTGAGGACTTCCCCTAAAAAGAGTGAATGCTGTGCGACTCCACCTTATTAGTCACCTTGTAGGAGTCACCACGAGAAAGGGAGTGCTTGGTCAGGGGCATCTTGCTCGGTGTCCGCCTTGGTCTGGATAGAAATGGGAGGTGGACATGAGGCCAGACAGAGCAGCACCTGCTACTGCAGGAGAGAGGGTGAGGTGGCATCCTTATCCCCCACCCCCTGTCCTCTGCTGATGCAGGACGTACCGCCTCCTCTTGACCTCCTCCACCAGGACCTCCACTGATGCATCCGAGAACTGCAACGCCCTCTCACCGGGTCCCTGAGCCGTCGTGAAATGTGTCGCTGTGTGCCAGCCAGAGCTCTCCGCACCTTGAGTGGGAGTGAGTGCAAGGAGCCCACATATACTGCTCCAGGAAAATCCTGTCCAATCAGCGCTTGGGTGCTAAACCTGCAGGTGTCTGGTTCAGGGCCTCCAGGCAAGTTCAAATTATGGTCATCAGCAATTAGGACCAAAATTGTGTGCCAAATCTAGACTTTGGACAGGAAAGGGATGTTGGCGATGGGGTGGTAGTTTGCAAGGATGGAGACATCAAGAGTTGTTTTTTTGAGGAGAGGGGTGATGACGACAGATTTGAAGGAGAGGGGGACAGTACCTGAGGAGAGAACCGTTAACAATGGCAGCCAGAAAAGGAAGTTGGGTGGTCAGCAGTTTAGTGGGAATAGGGTTCAGAGAGCAGGAAGTGGGTCTCATGGACAGGATGTGCTCAGAAAGGTCATGAGGGGAGATCGGAGAGAAACTGGAGAAAGATGTGAGCTCAGGGCTGGGGCTGGGGCAGGGGGCTTCCTTAGAGAAAGTTTGGCTCAGTGGGCGAGGGAAAGGAAGGGAACAGACAGAGGAAGCTGAACAGATGGTCTCAATCTCAGAGACAAAGACGTCTATGAGCTCCTCACACTTATTGTCGGAGCTGAGGGTGCAGACTGGGGAGAGTGGTTTAAGAAGACGGTTAGCAGTGGGGAATAGAAGCCGGGGTTTATCTTTGCATTCCAGAATGATCCTGCAGTAATGAGCGATTTTTGGAGACAAGAGTAGGACCCGATAATGCTTTATGTGGTCCAGCCAGACCTGGCGGTGAATGACTAAACCAGTTGTCCGCCACATCCGTTCAAGTCTGCGTTCCATGGACTTGAAGGAGCGAAGTTCAGGGCTGTACCAGGGGGAACGACCAGGGTGAGAGAGGGACTAGGGCATCAAAGGTGGTGGTGAGGGCGTCTATCCCTTAATGGTCCTATTCCCATCCCAACCTTCCTTTTTTTATTGATGTGCCTGTAAAATATTTTACTATTTTATTTTATGTTCCTTGATAATTTAATTTCATAGTTCCTCTTTGCCTTCCCAATTGTGTTTTAACTTCTCTCCTAATCTCTTCATATTCTCCCTCATCATGCACTCCCCTGTTGTCTATGTACTTAGTTTATGCCTCTTTCCTTACCCTCAATTGTTCCCTTATGGCTTTGTTGCTCAAGACTTCCACGTCCCGTGAATGAATTAAAAAAAAATCTCTTGTGGTTCTGTCCGAATCATTTACATAAATGGAAAATGAAGGCAGTTCTGGCATAGAAATACATCCTCACTATTTGCTTTCTGCTCCCTCACCATCTCACTGTGTGGACACATAGGGGCCGAAATTCACCGTCCCTGAAGGGTTTGGGTGGCCGATCAAAAAAATCAATAGGCCGCCGCGGTCGGGTACTGTTCCCTCCCCGAGCCATATTCAGCACTTCCACTGGAAACAGCGGGGTGAAGCTGCTGTAAAGGGAAGGTTTGCAGCAGTGAGCTCAGCAGCGTGCAGGCCACTGAAAAGCGGCCATGACAGCGATTAAAAGGTGGGATATTTCCCGGCGAGTGCCCCTGCGAGGTTTTCCAGTCCGTGCACGAACGCGACACCACTGGAGTTTTGCTGCGATTGGGTCCGTTTGGTAGGGAAACAGTTTTATTAATTATTAGTGTTTTTATTTCAGATTCCAGCATCCGCAGTATTTTGCTTTTGAAACAGTTTTATTACTTTTTTTGGCTCCATTAAACCTGCTGAGTGCTGCTCAGAGGTTTTCACAGACATTTGTACAACTTTCAGGTCTGACCCCTTAGTGGAGGCCTGTGGGCTGCAGAGACCTGCTTGGCAGGGTTCACCCTGAGGATGGGAGGAGTGTTGGGAGGGCGACACCTGGTACACCTGGTCAGAAGCAGGGCGGCACACAGGAGAAGGCACGCCATCAGCACCGTACAGACAGGCAGCGGGCAAGGGAGGAAGCAGCCCATGATGCGTTCATTCTGTGCCGGACCAGTGTGCCCACCGTCTTCACCGGCCCGAATCAGGATTGCACTTGGCTGCTCACTCCACTGCAGGACCCCAGGACAGCGCCAGAGCATGCATTCAATGACACTCATTGTGCTACCAGGTGCCTCATCGAGCAGTGCATAGGCATCGTTAAACAGAGGTTCCGGTGCCTGGACTGCTCTGGTAGCACCTTGCAGTACTCTTCTCAATGGGCCTCCATAATCGTCGTGGTCTGCTGCATGCTGCACAACCTGGCCATCAGGGGACAGCTGCTGGAGATCGAGCCAGAAGTACCACCTGAGGAGGAGACGCAGGAGGAGGCGGAGAGGAGGATCTCCGTCGCCCCAGAGCTCGGAGACGTCAACCCATCGCAACCCTGGAAGGGAGGTTCAGCTGCGTCTGATAGCTGCTCGCTTCAGATAATCCCATCTACACATCATCCTTTCAGTCCCACTTTCAGTGGCCATCGCAATGAGTGCCTTCACACAGAATTGCTCACTCCCAAATGAAATACCTGGCCAGATATATGTGCCAAAAATAAAGATTTATCAAATTATCTGAATCACTGCAAAAACAGAACATAAAGAATAGAATAATACTGTAATCATTTTTTACCCCTATGCATCTCACTATGGCACCTGTTATGTGTGACTACCCTAACACCTCACCTAACTGTCATCCCTGTGGCTGCATCATGGATGCGGGAAGGCTGCTGTGTTTGTTGTCTGTGACCGACAGCTGTCCTCCTAGGACGCCTTGGAAGACCTCTGGGCCTGGAAGGGCCGGGTGTAGACTGGCCAGCACCCTCCTGGGAAGATGCGTTCTCACGTATATGGAGATGCCTGACAACTCCTTCGCAATCTCCCTCCATGCATTATGTACTGGCGGTCTGCCAGGTCTCCCCACGTCAGCAAACAATATTTTTCTTCTGTCCTCCACACCATCCATCAGTGTCTCCAGCTCTATTTCAATGAACCTGTTAGCTCTCCTTGCACCTCTCACACCAGCCATCCTTCCAAACTCCTTCCCCACTCAGGGCCTTTGCTGCAAACCCTGACCTTTAAAAAGGCCAGGGAGCAGCTGGCTCATTCGAAACCTTTCCCTGCATGCTGAATTTCTCAGTAGTTATAACGCTCAAATTAAGTCACACTGCTGAAAAAGCAACTTTGGAAGGGTTCATTAGCGCCGGAACCTATTTGTACACTTTTGGAGCTGAATATGGGGTGGCCCAGCTATGAAATAATGTCGGTGCTAATGGCCCCAAAAAGGTGGGAGGGGCACCAGCAGTCCAGTGGTACTGAATTTTGGGCCAATACCCTTTGAGACCAGGCGCCTCAATTTTCCGAACCCAGTACAGTCTTCCAGCAACATATATGTGGTACATATTTGAAATGGTACCTTTAACCGAATCAAGCAGTTATTGTTTGATTTTTATTTCTTCTTGTATAAAGATCGAGTTGGATGCTCTGGAAAAGTCATACAGCTCGGAGAAGAAGGAGCGAGAAACCATACTAGCCAATCGGAGGAAGCTGCTGAACCTGGAGAAATATGCACTGAAGCGTGTATGTATGGGGCCAGAGGGCCTCTTTTGCTGTATGTGGGAATGTGTCTGATTTTAGAGGGGCGGTCGACACTGCCATCTTGTTAGTCCAGAAGAGAACAGACTAACTCCATTGGCTGCAGCATAGTATACCAGACTCTGCCGCCCTTTGTTTTGAAGGTCAACCCCACCTGGCCATCGTCCCTTGAGTTTAGAGGTTGAGGGCTGAACTAGTCAAGGTCTTTAAAATGATAAAGGGATTCAACACCGTAGATACAGATAAACTGTTTCCTCTGGTGGGGGAATCTACAACGATGGGGTACAAGCTTATAGTTAGAGCGAGGCCATTCAGGAGCGAAATCAGGAAGTATTTCCTCACATAAAGGGCAGTGGAAATCTGGAACTCTCTACCCCAAAAAGTGTGGATGCTGGGAAAAAATTGAAATTATCAAGACTGAAATCGCTAGATTTTTGTTGGATCAGGGTATCAAGGGCTATTGAGCTAAGTCGGTTAATAATT
Source organism: Pristiophorus japonicus (assembly GCF_044704955.1). Classification (NCBI taxonomy): domain Eukaryota; kingdom Metazoa; phylum Chordata; class Chondrichthyes; family Pristiophoridae; genus Pristiophorus; species Pristiophorus japonicus. The sequence goes on along the minus strand of NC_091996.1, from coordinate 72,037,085 downwards.
GGGTATGATCTGATAGCCATTACATAGACATGGTTGCAAGGTGACCAAGGCTGGGGGAACTGAATATTCAGGGGTATTTGACATAGGCAGAAAGGAAAAGGAGGTGGGCTTAGCTCTGTTAACAAAGGATGAGATCAGTGCAATAGTGAGAAATTATATTGGCTCACAAGATCAAGATGTAGAATCAGTTTGCGTGGAGATAAGAAATAATAAGGAAAGAAGTCACTGGTGGGAGGCCCCATAACAGTAGCTACACTGTAGGACAGAGTATAAATCAAGAAATAATGGAGGCTTGTAAGAAAGAAGTACAGCAATAATCATGGGTGATTTCAATCTTCATATTGATTGGACAAATCAAATTGGCAAAGGTAGACTTGACAAAGAGTTCATAGAGTGTATTCGTGATGGTTTCTTAGAATAATACGTTGTGGAACCAACCAGGGAGCAGACTATTTTAGATCTGGTAATGTGTAATGAGCCTGGATTAATTAATGATCTCATAGTGAAGGATCCTCTTGGGAAGATTGATCATAACATGGTAGAATTTCAAGTTCAGTTTAAGGGTGAGAAAGCTAGGTCTCAGACTAGTGTCCTGAACTTAAATAAAGGCAATTACAAGGGTATGAGGACAGAATCAGCTAAAGTGGACTGGGAAAATCGATTAAAGGGTAAGACGGTAGATGAGCAGTGGCAAACATTTAAGGAGATATTTCATAACTCTCAGCAAAGATTTATTCCAGTGAGAAAGAAAGACTCTGAGAGAAGGATGAACCATCCATGGCTAACTAAGGAAGTAAAGGATGGTATCAAATAAAGGTATCAAATGGAAAACAAAGACATACAATGTTGCGAAGAATAGTATAAGGCCAGATGATTGGGAAATTTTTAGAAATCAGCAAAGGAAGACTAAAAAAAATATAAAGAGGGGGAAGATAGTTTATGAGAGTAAACGAGCAAGAAATATAAAAACAGACAGTAAGAGCTTCTACATGTATATGAAAAGGAAGAGAGTAGCTAAAGTAAACCTTAATCTCTTTGAGGATGAGACTGGGGAATTCATAATGGAAAACAGAAATGGCACAGACTTTGAACAAATATTTTGTATCTGTCATCACGGTAGAAGACACGAAAAGCATCCCAATAATTGATAATCGAGGGGCTATTGGGAGGAGGAATTTAAAACAATCACTATCACTAGACAAAAAGTACTAGGCAAACTAATGGACTTAAGGGTCAACAAGTCCCCTGGACCTGATGGCTTGCATCCTAGAGTCTTAAAAGAAGCGACTGCAGAGATAGTGGATGCATTGGTTGTAATCTACCAAAATTCCCTGGATTCTGGAGAGGTCCCAGCGGATTAGAAAACCGCAATGTAACGCCCCTATTTAAGAAAGGAGGGAGACAGAAAGCAGGAAACTATAGACTAGTTAGCCGAACATCTGTCATTGGGAAAATACTGGAGTCCATTATTAAGGAAGTAGTAGCAGGACATTTAGAAAATCATAATACAATCAAGCAGAGTGAGCCTGGTTTTATGAAAGGGAAATCATGATTGACACATTTGCAGATGTTCTTTGAGGATGTAATGAGCAGGGCGGCTAAAGGGGAACCCCAGTGGATGTGATGTATTTGGATTTCCAGAAGGCATTCAATAAGGTGCCACATAAAAGGTTAAGGCACAAGTTAAGAGCTCTTATCCATGTGGTTGGGAGTAGTATATTAGCATGGATAGAGGATTGGCGAACTAATAGAAAACAGAAAGTTGGGATAAATGGGTCATTATCAGGTTGGCAAACTGCAACTAGTGGGGTGCCACAGGGATCAGTGTTGGGGCCTCAACTATTTATATTCCATATTAATGACTTGGATGAAGGGACCGAATGTAATGTAGCCAAGTTTGCTGATGATACAAATATAGGTGGGAAAGCAAGTTGTGAGGAGCTTCTGCAAAGGGATATAGACAGGCTAAGTGAGTGGGCACAAATTTGGCAGATGGAGTATAATGTGCGAAAATGTGAGGTTATCCACTTTGGTAGGAAAAATAAAAAAGCAAATTATTATTTAAATGGGGAGAGACTACAAAATGCTACAGCACAGAGGGACTTCGGGGTCCTTGTGCATGAAACAAAAAGTTAGTATGCAGGTACAACAAGTAATCAGGAAGGCAAATGGAATGTTGGCCTTTATTGCAAGGGGGATAGAGTATAAAAGCAGAGAAGTCCTGCTACAACTGTACAGGATATTAGTGAGACCACACCTGGAGTAATGCGTACAGTTCTTGGTCTCCTTATTTAAGGAAGGATGTACTTGCATTAGAAGCTGTTCAGAGAAGGTTCACTCAGTTGATTCTGGAGATGAAGGGGTTGTCTTATGAAGAAAGGCTGAGCAGGTTGGGTCTATATTATTTGGAGTTTAGAAGAATGAGAGGTGATCTTATTGAAACGTATAAGATTCTGAGGGGGCTCGACAGGGTAGATGCAGAGAGGATGTTTCCCCTCGTGGGGGAATCTAGAACTAGGGGGCATAGTTTCAGAATAAGTGGTCGCCCATTTAAAATGGAAATGAGGAGGAATTTCTTATCTCAGAGAGTCGCAAATCTTTGGAATTCTCTGCCCCAGAGAGCTGTGGAGGCTGGGTCATTGAATATATTTAAGGTGGATATAGACAGATTTTTGAACGAAAAGGGAGTAAAGGGTTTGGGGATCGGGCAGGGAAATGAAGTTAAGATGCAGATCAGTCATGATTTTATTGAATGGCAGAGCAGGCTGGTGTTGATGTGTGTCACCCTGTGTCTCCCTATGTCACCCTCTGTCTCCCCGTGACACCGTCTCCCCGTGTCTCCCTGTGTCACCCTGTGTCTCCCCTTCTCTCCCTGTCACCCTGTGTCTCCCTGTGTCACCCCGTGTCACCCTGTGTCACCCTGTGTCTCCCCGTGTCACCCTGTGTCTCCCTGTATCTCCCTATCACCCTGTGTCTCCCTGTGTCACTCTGTGTCTCCCCATCTCTCCCTGTCACCCTGTGTCTCCCCTTCTCTCCCTGTGTCACCCTATGTCTCCCTGTGTCACCCTGTGTCTCCCTGTCACCCTGTGTCTCCCTGTGTCACCCTGTGTCTCCCCTTCTCTCCCTGTCACCCCGTGTCTCCACTTCTCTCCCTGTGTCACAGTGTCTCCCCTTCTCTCCCTGTCACCCCATGTCACCCTGAGTCCCCCTGTGTCTCCCCTTCTCTCTCTGTGTCACCCTGTGTCTCCCTGTGTCACCCTATGTCTCCGTGTCTCCCTGTGTCACTCTATGTCTCCACTTCTCTCCCTTCTCTCCCCGTGTCACCCTGTGTCAGCCTATGTCTCCCCTTCTCTCTCTGTGTCACCCTGTGTCTTCCCTTCTCTCCCTGTGTCACCCTGAATCACCTTGTGTCACCCTGTGTCTCCCCTTCTCTCCCCGTGTCACCCTGTGTCAGCCTATGTCTCCCCTTCTCTCTCTGTGTCACCCTGTGTCTTCCTGTGTCACCCTGTGTCTTCCTGTGTCATCCTTTGTCACCCTGTGTCTCCCTGTTTCACGCTGTGTCACCCTGTGTTTCCCTGTGTCACCCTAAGTCTCCCCTTCTCTCCCTGTGTCACCCTGTGTCTCCCTGTGTCACCCTGTGTCTCCCCTTCTCTCCCTGTGTCACAGTGTCTCCCCTTCTCTCCTTGTGTCACCCTGTGTCTCCCCTTCTCTCCCTGTGTCACCCTGTGTCTCCCTGTGTCTCCCTGTGTCACCCTGTGTCTCCCTGTTACCCTGTGTCTCCCTAGTGTCTCCCCTTCTCTCCCTGTGTCCCCCTGTGTTTCCCTGTGTCTCCCTGTATCTCCCTATCACCCTGTGTCTCCCTGTGTCACTCTGTGTCTCCCCATCTCTCCCTGTCACCCTGTGTCTCCCCTTCTCTCCCTGTGTCACCCTGTGTCACCCTATGTCTCCCTGTGTCACCCTGTGTCTCCCTGTGTCTCCCTGTCACCCTGTGTCTCCCTGTGTCACCCTGTGTCTCCCCTTCTCTTCCTGTCACCCGTGTCTCCCCTTCTCTCCCTGTGTCACAGTGTCTCCCCTTCTCTCCCTGTCACCCCATGTCACCCTGAGTCCCCCTGTGTCTCCCCTTCTCTCTCTGTGTCACCCTGTGTCTCCCTGTGTCATCCTATGTCTCCGTGTCTCCCTGTGTCACTCTATGTCTCCACTTCTCTCCCTGTGTCACCCTGTGTCTCCCTGTGTCACCCTGTGTCACCCTGTGTCTCCACTTCTCTCCCTTCTCTCCCCGTGTCACCCTGTGTCAGCCTATGTCTCCCCTTCTCTCTCTGTGTCACCCTGTGGCTTCCCTTCTCTCCCTGTGTCATCCTGTGTCACCCTGAATCACCCTGTGTCACCCTGTGTCTCCCCTTCTCTCCCCGTGTCACCCTGTGTCAGCCCATGTCTCCCCTTCTCTCTCTGTGTCACCCTGTGTCTTCTTGTGTCACCCTGTGTCTTCCTGTGTCATCCTTTGTCACCCTGTGTCTCCCTGTTTCACGCTGTGTCACCCTGTGTCTCCCTGTGTCACCCTAAGTCTCCCCTTCTCTCCCTGTGTCACCCTGTGTCTCCCTGTGTCACCCTGTGTCTCCCCTTCTCTCCCTGTGTCACAGTGTCTCCCCTTCTCTCCTTGTGTCACCCTGTGTCTCCCCTTCTCTCCCTGTGTCACCCTGTGTCTCCCTGTGTCACCCTGTGTCTCCCCTTCTCTCCCTGTGTCACCCTGTGTCTCCCTGTGTCTCCCTGTGTCACCCTGTGTCTCCCTGTTACCCTGTGTCTCCCTAGTGTCTCCCCTTCTCTCCCTGTGTCCCCCTGTGTTTCCCTGTGTCACCCTGTGTCACCCTATGTCTCCCCCTCTCTCCCTGTGTCACGCTGTGTCCCTCTGTGTTTCCCTGTGTCACCCTGTGTCACCCTGTGTCTCCCTGTGTCTCCCCTTCTCACCCTGTGTCTCCCAGTGTCTCCACTTCACTCTCTATGTCACCCTGTGTCTCCCTGTGTCTCCCTGTGTTACCCTATGATTTCCTGTGTCACACTGTGTCACCCTGTGTCTTCCTGTGTCACCCATTGTCACCCTGTGTCTCTCTGTTTCACGCTGTGTCACCCTGTGTCTCCCTGTTTCAACCTGTGTCACCCTGTGTCTTCCTGTGTCACCCTGTGTCACCCTGTGTCTCCCTGTGTCACCCTATATCTTCCTGTGTCTCCCCCTGTCTCCCGGTGTCACACGGTGTCACCTGGTGTCTCCCTGTGTCACCCTGTGTCTCCCTGTTTCAACCTGTGTCACCCTGTGTCTTCCTGTGTCACCCTGTGTCTCCCTGTGTATCCCTGTGTCACCCTTTATCTTCCTGTGTCTCCCTCTGTCTCCCGGTGTCACACGGTGTCACCCGGTGTCTCCCTGTGTCACCCTGTGTCATCCTGTGTCATCCTGTGTCTTCCTGTGTCTCCCTGTGTCTCCCTGTGTCACCCGGTGTCTCCCGGTGTCTCCCTGTGTCACCCTGTGTCACCCTGTGTCTCCCTGTGTCACCCTGTGTCTCCCTCTGTCTCCCTCTGTCTCCTGGTGTAATCAAATGGTGTATGTCCCTTTGGGACATTGGGATAACAAGGAAGCCAGTAGCTAGAGGAGATAATCTAAAAGTTTATCAAACCTTTCCCGATAGATTGATGCTTCCTCGCTCAGATCCGGCAGTGCCCAGTCAACGGGCAGTGGAACGAAATCAAAAAAAGATGCTTCAGGTAAAAAAACATATCGGGAACCATGAAAACAGGATAATACACTCAGTGTGGGGTTATATATAAATACAGGGTAATATACCCAGTTTGGGGTTATATATAAATACAGGGTAATACACCCAGTGTGGGGTTATATATAAGTACAGGATAATACACCCAGTATGGGGTTATATATAAATACAGGGTAATATACCCAGTTTGGGGTTATATATAAATACAGGGTAATAAACCCAGTGTGGGGTTATATATAAGTACAGGATAATATACCCAGTTTGGGGTTATATATAAATACAGGGGAATAAACCCAGTGTGGGGTTATATATAAATACAGGAAAATACACCTAGTGTGGGATTATATTTAAATACAGGGTAATATACCCAGTGTGGGATTATATATAAATACAGGGTAATATATCCAGTGTGGGATTATACAAAAATACAGGGCAATACACGCAGTGTGGGGTTATATATAAATACAGGGTAATGCACCAAGAATGGGATTATATATAAATACAGGGTTATACACCCAATGTGGGGTTATATATAAATACAGGGTAATATACCCCGTGTGCAGTTATATATAAATACAGGGTAATACACCCAGAGTGGGATTATATATAAAAACAGGGTAATACACCCAGTGTGGGGTTCTATATAAATACAGGGTAATATACCCAGTGTTGGGTGATCTATAAATACAGGGTAATACACCCAGTGTGGGGTTATATATAAATAAAGGTTAATATACCCAGTGTGGGATTATATATAAAAAAAACAGGGTAATACACCCAGTGTGGGATTATACAAAAATACAGGGTAATACACCCAGTGTGGGGTTATATATAAATACAGGGTAATACACCCAGTGTGGGATTATATATAAATACAGGGTAATACAACCAGTGTGCGGTTATATATAAATATAGGGTAATACACCCAGTGTGGGGTTATGTATAAATACTGGGTAATATACCCAGTGTGGGATTATATATAAATACAGGGTAATATATCCCTTGTGGGATTATATATCAAAACAGGATAATACAACCAGTGTGGGATTATACATAAATATAGCATAATATACCCAGTCTGGGGTTATATATAAATACAAGGTAATACACCCAGTGTGGGATTATATATATATATATATAGAGGATAATATACCCAGTGTGGGATTGTATATAAATACAGGGTAATACACCGAGTGTGGGATTATATGTAAATACAGGGTAATACACCCAGTGTGGGATTATATATAAACACAGGATAATATACCCAGTGTGGGATTGTATGTAAATACAGGGGAATATACCTAGTGTGGGATTATATATAAATACAGGGTAATACACACAGTGTGGGATTATATATCAATACAGGATAATACATCCAGTGTGAGGTTATAGAGAAATACAGGGTAATACACCGAGCGTGGGATTAAATATAAATACAGGGTAATACACCTAGTGTGGGATATATATAAATACAGGGTTATACACCCAATGTGGGGTTATATATAAATACAGGGTAATACACCCCGTTTGCAGTTATATATAAATACAGGTTAATACACCCAGAGTGGGAATATATATAAAAACAGGGTAATACACCCAGTGTGGGGTTCTATATAAATACAGGGTAATATACCCAGTATTGGGTGATCTATAAATACAAGGTAATACACCCAGTGTAGGGTTATATATAAATAAAGGTTAATATACCCAGTGTGGGATTAAATATTAAAAAAACAGGATCATACACCCAGTGTGAGGTGATATAGAAATGCAGGTAATACACAATATACCCAGTGTGGGATTATACAAAAATACAGGGTAAAACACCCAGTGTGGGGTTATATATAAATACAGGGTAATACACCCAGTGTGGGATTATATATATATATATAGAGGATAATATACCCAGTGTGGGATTGTATATCAATACAGGGTAATACACCCAGTGTGGGATTATATATAAATACAGGGTAATACACCCAATGTGGGATTATATATAAATACAGGATAACATACCCAGTGTGGGATTGTATATAAATACAGGGGAATATACCGAGTGTGGGATTATATATAAATACAGGGTAATACACACAGTGTGGGATTATATATCAATACAAGATAATACACCCAGTGTGAGGTTATATAGAAATATGGGATGATACACCCAGTGTGGGGTAATATATAAATACAGGTTAATATACCCAGTGTGAGGTTATATATAAATACAGGGTAATACACGCAGTGTGGGATTATATATAAATACAGGATAATACACCCAGTGTGGGGTTATATATAAATACAGTGTAATATACCCAGTGTGGGGTTATACATTAATACTGGTTAATACACCCAGTGTGGGATTATATATAAACACAGAGTAATACACCCAGTCTGAGGTTATACATAAATACAGGGTAATACACCCAGGGTGGGATTATACAGAATTACAGGGTAAGACACCGAGTTTGGGGTTATATATAAATACATGGTAATACACCAATTGTGCGGTTATATATAAATACAGGGTAACACACCCAGTGAGGGGTTATATATAAATACAGGATAATACACCCAGTGTGGGGGTTATAAAAAATACAGGGTAATACACCCAGTGTGGGGTTATATATAAATACAGGGTAATACACCAAGTGTGGGTTTATTTATAATACAGAATGATATCCACAGTGTTGGATTATATATAAATACAGAATGATATACCCAGTTGGAATTATATATAAATACAGCATAATATACCCAGTGTGGTATGATACAAAAATGCAGGATAATACACCCAGTGTGGGCTTATATATATATAAATACAGGGTAATATACCAGGTGTGGGATTATATATAAATACAGGGTAAAACACCCAGTGTAGGATTATATATAAATACAGGGTAATACACCAAGTGTGGGATTATATATAAATACAGGGTAATACACCCAGTGTGGGATTATATATAAATACAGGGTAATACACCCAGTGTGGGATTATATTTTAATACAGGATAATGCACCAAGTGTGGGATTATGTATAAATACAGGATAATACACGCAATGTTCTGTTATATATAAATACAGGGTAATTGACCAAGTGTGGGATGATATATAAATACAGGGTAATACACCCAGTGCAGGATTACATATAAATACAGGGTAATACACCCAGTGTGGGATTATATATCAATACAGGGTAATACACCCAGTGAGGGGTTATATATAAATACAAGATAATACACCCAGCGTGGGGTTATATATAAATACAGGGTAATATACCCAGTGTGGGTTTATATATAAGTACAGGGTAGTATACCCAGTGTGGGATTATATACAAATAGAGGGTAATACACCGAGTGTGGGATTATATATAAATACAGCGTAATACACCCAGTGAGGGGTTATATATAAATACAAGACAATACACCCAGCGTGGGGTTATATATAAATACACGGTAATATACCCAGTGTGGGATTATATATAAGTACAGGGTAATATACCCAGTGTGGGATTATATACAAATAGAGGGTAATACACCCAGTTTGGGATGATATATCAATGCAGGGTAATACACCCAGTGAGGGGTTATATATAAATACAAGATAATACACACAGCGTGGGGTTATATCTAAATACAGGGTAATATACCCAGTGTGGGACTATAAAAAGTACAGGGTAATATACCCAGTGTGGTATTATATCCAAATAGAGGGTAATATACCCAGTGTGGGATTATATATCAGTACAGGGTAATACACCCAGTGAGGGGTTATATATAAATACAAGATAATACACCCAGTGTGGCGTTATATATAAATACAGGGTAATATACACAGTGTGGGATTATATATAAATACATGGGAATATACCCAGTGTGGGATTATATACAAATAGAGGGTAATACACCGAGTGTGGGATTATATATAAATACAGCGTAATACACCCAATGTGGGATTATATATGAATACAGGATAATACACTGAGTGTAGCATTATATTTTAAAACAGGGTAATATACCCAGTGTGGGATTATATATAAATACAGGGTGATATACCCAGTGTGGGATTATATATAAATACAGTATAATACACCTAGTGTGGGATTATATATAAATACAGGGTAATATACCCAGTGTGGGATTATATATCAATACAGGGTAATATACCCAGTGTGGGATTATATAAATTTACAGGGTAATATACCCAGTGTGGGATTATATATCAATACAGGATAATACACCCAGTGTGGGATTATATATAAATACAAGGTAATACTCCCAGTGTGGGATAATATATAATACAGTGTAATACACCCAGCGTGAGGTTATATATAAATACAGGGTAATATACCCAGTGTGGGATTATATAAATTTACAGGGTAATATACCCAGTGTGGGATTATATATAAATACAGGGTGATATACCCAGTATGGGGTTATATATAAATACAAGGTAATACTCCCAGTGTGGGATAATATATAATACAGTGTAATACACCCAGCGTGAGGTTATATATAAATACAGGGTAATATACCCAGTGTGGGATTATATAAATTTACAGGGTAATATACCCAGTGTGGGATTATATATCAATACAGGATAATACACCCAGTGTGGGATTATATATAAATACAGGATAATACACCCAGTGTGGAATTATATATAAATACAGGTTAATACACCCAGTGTGTGATTACTTATAAATAAAGGGTAATACACTCAGTGTGGGGATATATATACATACAGGGTAATATACCTAGTGTGGGATTATTTATAAATACAGGGTAATACACCCAGTGTAGGATTATATATAAATACAGGATAATACACCCGGTGTGGGATTATATATAAATACAGGGTAATACATCCAGTGTGGGGTTCTATATAAAGACAGGGTAACATACCCAGTGTGGGATTATTTATAAATAAAGGGTAACATACCCAGTGTGGGGTTATATATAAATACAGGGTAATACATCCAGTGTGGGATTATATATAAATACAGGGTAATACATCCAGTGTGGGATTATATATAAATACAGGGTAATACATCCAGTGAGGGGTTATATATAAATACAGGATAATACACCCAGTGTGGGCTTATATACAAAATACAGGGTAATATACCAAGTGTGAGATTATATATAAATATAGGGTAATACACCCAGTGTAGGATTATATAAAAATACAGGGTAATACACCAAGTGTGGGATTATATATAAATACAGGGTAATACACCCAGTGTGGGGTTATATATAAATACAGGGTTATACACCTAGAGTGGGGTTATATATAAATACAGGGTAATACACCCAGTGTGGGGTTCTATATAAATACAGGGTAATTTACCCAGTGTGGGGTTATCTATAAATACAGGGTAATACACCCAGTGTGGGGTTATATATAAATAAAGGTTAATATGCCCAGTGTGGGATTATATATAAAAAAACAGGGTAATACACCCAGTATGGGATTATATATCAATACAGGATAATACACCCAGTGTGGGGTTATATATAAATACAGTGTAATATACCCAGTGTGGGGTTATACATTAATACTGGTTAATACACCCAGTGTGGGATTATATATAAACACAGAGTAATACACCCAGTCTGAGGTTATACATAAATACAGGGTAATACACCCAGGGTGGGATTATACAGAATTACAGGGTAAGACACCGAGTTTGGGGTTATATATAAATACATGGTAATACACCCATTGTGCGGTTATATATAAATACAGGGTAACACACCCAGTGAGGGGTTATATATAAATACAGGATAATACACCCAGTGTGGGGGTTATAAAAAATACAGGGTAATACACCCAGTGTGGGGTTATATATAAATACAGGGTAATACACCAAGTGTGGGTTTATTTATAATACAGAATGATATCCACAGTGTTGGATTATATATAAATACAGAATGATATACCCAGTTGGAATTATATATAAATACAGGATAATATACCCAGTGTGGTATGATACAAAAATGCAGGATAATACACCCAGTGTGGGCTTATATATATAAATACAGGGTAATATACCAAGTGTGGGATTATATATAAATACAGGGTAAAACACCCAGTGTAGGATTATATATAAATACAGGGTAATACACCAAGTGTGGGATTATATATAAATACAGGGTAATACACCCAGTGTGGGATTATATATAAATACAGGGTAATACACCCAGTGTGGGATTATATTTTAATACAGGATAAAGCACCAAGTGTGGGATTATGTATAAATACAGGATAATACACGCAATGTTCTGTTATATATAAATACAGGGTAATATACCAAGTGTGGGATGATATATAAATACAGGGTAATACACCCAGTGCAGGATTACATATAAATACAGGGTAATACACCCAGTGTGGGATTATATATCAATACAGGGTAATACACCCAGTGAGGGGTTATATATAAATACAAGATAATACACCCAGCGTGGGGTTATATATAAATACAGGGTAATATACCCAGTGTGGGTTTATATATAAGTACAGGGTAGTATACCCAGTGTGGGATTATATACAAATAGAGGGTAATACACCGAGTGTGGGATTATATATAAATACAGCGTAATACACCCAGTGAGGGGTTATATATAAATACAAGACAATACACCCAGCGTGGGGTTATATATAAATACAGGGTAATATACCCAGTGTGGGATTATATATAAGTACAGGGTAATATACCCAGTGTGGGATTATATACAAATAGAGGGTAATACACCCAGTTTGGGATGATATATCAATGCAGGGTAATACACCCAGTGAGGGGTTATATATAAATACAAGATAATACACACAGCGTGGGGTTATAGCTAAATACAGGGTAATATACCCAGTGTGGGACTATAAAAAGTACAGGGTAATATACCCAGTGTGGTATTATATCCAAATAGAGGGTAATATACCCAGTGTGGGATTATATATCAGTACAGGGTAATACACCCAGTGAGGGGTTATATATAAATACAAGATAATACACCCAGTGTGGCGTTATATATAAATACAGGGTAATATACACAGTGTGGGATTATATATAAATACATGGGAATATACCCAGTGTGGGATTATATACAAATAGAGGGTAATACACCGAGTGTGGGATTATATATAAATACAGCGTAATACACCCAATGTGGGATTATATATGAATACAGGATAATACACTGAGTGTAGCATTATATTTTAAAACAGGGTAATATACGCAGTGTGGGATTATATATAAATACAGGGTGATATACCCAGTGTGGGATTATATATAAATACAGTATAATACACCTAGTGTGGGATTATATATAAATACAGGGTAATATACCCAGTGTGCGATTATATATCAATACAGGATAATATACCCAGTATGGGGTTATATATAAATACAGGGTAATACTCCCAGTGTGGGATAATATATAATACAGTGTAATACACCCAGCGTGAGGTTATATATAAATACAGGGTAATATACCCAGTGTGGGATTATATAAAATTACAGGGTAATATACCCAGTGTGGGATTATATATCAATACAGGATAATACACCCAGTGTGGGATTATATATAAATACAGGATAATACACCCAGTGTGGGATTATATATAAATACAGGTTAATACACCCAGTGTGTGATTACTTATAAATAAAGGGTAATACACTCAGTGTGGGGATATATATACATACAGGGTAATATACCTAGTGTGGGATTATTTATAAATACAGGGTAATACACCCAGTGTAGGATTATATATAAATACAGGATAATACACCCGGTGTGGGATTATATATAAATACAGGTTAATACATCCAGCGTGGGTTTCTATATAAAGACAGGGTAACATACCCAGTGTGGGATTATTTATAAATAAAGGGTAATATACCCAGTGTGGGGTTATATATAAATACAGGGTAATACATCCAGTGTGGGATTATATATAAATACAGGGTAATACACCCAGTGTGGGGTTATATATAAATACAGGGTAATACACCCAGTGTGGGATTATATATAAATACAGGGTAATACAACCAGTGTGCGGTTATATATAAATATAGGGTAATACACCCAGTGTGGGGTTATGTATAAATACTGGGTAATATACCCAGTGTGGGATTATATATAAATACAGGGTAATATATCCCGTGTGGGATTATATATCAAAACAGGATAATACAACCAGTGTGGGATTATACATAAATATAGCATAATATACCCAGTCTGGGGTTATATATAAATACAAGGTAATACACCCAGTGTGGGATTATATATATATATATATAGAGGATAATATACCCAGTGTGGGATTGTATATAAATACAGGGTAATACACCGAGTGTGGGATTATATGTAAATACAGGGTAATACACCCAGTGTGGGATTATATATAAACACAGGATAATATACCCAGTGTGGGATTGTATGTAAATACAGGGGAATATACCTAGTGTGGGATTATATATAAATACAGGGTAATACACACAGTGTGGGATTATATATCAATACAGGATAATACACCCAGTGTGAGGTTATAGAGAAATACAGGGTAATACACCGAGCGTGGGATTAAATATAAATACAGGGTAATACACCTAGTGTGGGATATATATAAATACAGGGTTATACACCCAATGTGGGGTTATATATAAATACAGGGTAATACACCCCGTTTGCAGTTATATATAAATACAGGTTAATACACCCAGAGTGGGAATATATATAAAAACAGGGTAATACACCCAGTGTGGGGTTCTATATAAATACAGGGTAATATACCCAGTATTGGGTGATCTATAAATACAAGGTAATACACCCAGTGTAGGGTTATATATAAATAAAGGTTAATATACCCAGTGTGGGATTAAATATTAAAAAAACAGGATCATACACCCAGTGTGAGGTGATATAGAAATGCAGGTAATACACAATATACCCAGTGTGGGATTATACAAAAATACAGGGTAAAACACCCAGTGTGGGGTTATATATAAATACAGGGTAATACACCCAGTGTGGGATTATATATATATATATAGAGGATAATATACCCAGTGTGGGATTGTATATAAATACAGGGTAATACACCCATTGTGCGGTTATATATAAATACAGGGTAACACACCCAGTGAGGGGTTATATATAAATACAGGATAATACACCCAGTGTGGGGGTTATAAAAATACAGGGTAATACACCCAGTGTGGGGTTATATATAAATACAGGGTTATACACCTAGAGTGGGGTTATATATAAATACAGGGTAATACACCCAGTGTGGGGTTCTATAGAAATACAGGATGAGACACCCAGTGTGGGGTAATATATAAATACAGGTTAATACACCCAGTGTGAGGTTATATATAAATACAGGGTAATACACCCAGTGTGGGATTATATATAAATACAGGATAATACACCCAGTGTGGGGTTATATATAAATACAGTGTAATTTACCCAGTGTGGGGTTATACATTAATACTGGTTAATACACCCAGTGTGGGATTATGTATAAACACAGAGTAATACACCCAGTCTGAGGTTATACATAAATACAGGGTAATACACCCAGGGTGGGATTATACAGAATTACAGGGTAAGACACCGAGTTTGGGGTTATATATAAATACATGGTAATACACCCATTGTGCGGTTATATATAAATACAGGGTAACACACCCAGTGAGGGGTGATATATAAATACAGGATAATACACCCAGTGTGGGGGTTATAAAAAATACAGGGTAATACACCCAGTGTGGGGTTATATATAAATACAGGGTAATACACCAAGTGTGGGTTTATTTATAATACAGAATGATATCCACAGTGTTGGATTATATATAAATACAGAATGATATACCCAGTTGGAATTATATATAAATACAGGATAATATACCCAGTGTGGTATGATACAAAAATGCAGGATAATACACCCAGTGTGGGCTTATATATATAAATACAGGGTAATATACCAAGTGTGGGATTATATATAAATACAGGGTAAAACACCCAGTGTAGGATTATATATAAATACAGGGTAATACACCAAGTGTGGGATTATATATAAATACAGGGTAATACACCCAGTGTGGGATTATATATAAATACAGGGTAATATACCCAGTGTGGGATTATATATAAGTACAGGGTAATATACCCAGTGTGGGATTATATACAAATAGAGGGTAATACACCCAGTTTGGGATGATATATCAATGCAGGGTAATACACCCAGTGAGGGGTTATATATAAATACAAGATAATACACACAGCGTGGGGTTATATCTAAATACAGGGTAATATACCCAGTGTGGGACTATAAAAAGTACAGGGTAATATACCCAGTGTGGTATTATATCCAAATAGAGGGTAATATACCCAGTGTGGGATTATATATCAGTACAGGGTAATACACCCAGTGAGGGGTTATATATAAATACAAGATAATACACCCAGTGTGGCGTTATATATAAATACAGGGTAATATACACAGTGTGGGATTATATATAAATACATGGGAATATACCCAGTGTGGGATTATATACAAATAGAGGGTAATACACCGAGTGTGGGATTATATATAAATACAGCGTAATACACCCAATGTGGGATTATATATGAATACAGGATAATACACGGAGTGTAGCATTATATTTTAAAACAGGGTAATATACCCAGTGTGGGATTATATATAAATACAGGGTGATATACCCAGTGTGGGATTATATATAAATACAGTATAATACACCTAGTGTGGGATTATATATAAATACAGGTTAATACACCCAGTGTGTGATTACTTATAAATAAAGGGTAATACACTCAGTGTGGGGATATATATACATACAGGGTAATATACCTAGTGTGGGATTATTTATAAATACAGGGTAATACACCCAGTGTAGGATTATATATAAATACAGGATAATACACCCGGTGTGGGATTATATATAAATACAGGTTAATACATCCAGTGTGGGGTTCTATATAAAGACAGGGTAACATACCCAGTGTGGGATTATTTATAAATAAAGGGTAATATACCCAGTGTGGGGTTATATATAAATACAGGGTAATACATCCAGTGTGGGGTTATATATAAATACAGGGTAATACACCCAGTGTGGGATTACATATAAATACTCGGTAATATACCCAGTGTGGGATTATATATAAATACAGGGTAAAACACCCAGTGTAGGATTATATATAAATACGGGGTAATACACCAAGTGTGGGATTATATATAAATACAGGGTAATACACCCAAATATATATAAATACAGGGTAATACACCCAGTGTGGGATTATATTTTAATACAGGATAATGCACCAAGTGTGGGATTATATATAAATACAGGATAATACACGCAATGTTCTGTTATATATAAATACAGGGTAATATACCAAGTGTGGAATGATATATAAATACAGGGTAATACCCCCAGTGCAGGATTACATATAAATACAGGGTAATACACCCAGTGTGGGATTATATACAAATAGAGGGTAATACACCGAGTGTGGGATTATATATAAATACAGCGTAATACACCCAGTGAGGGGTTATATATAAATACAAGATAGTACACCCAGCGTGGGGTTATATATAAATACAGTGTAATATACCCAGTGTGGGATTATATATAAGTACAGGGTAATATACCCAGTGTGGGATTATATACAAATAGAGCGTAATATACCCAGTGTGGGATTATATATCAATGCAGGGTAATACACCCAGTGAGGGGTTATATATAAATACAAGATAATACACCCAGCGTGGGGTTATATATAAATACAGGGTAATATACCCAGTGTGGGACTATATATAAGTACAGGTTAATATACCCAGTGTGGGATTATATCCAAATAGAGGGTAATACACCCAGTGTGGGATTAAAAATCAATACAGGATAATACACCCAGTGAGGGGTTATATATAAATACAAGATAATACACCCAGTGTGGCGTTATATATAAATACAGGGTAATATACCCCGTTTGGGATTATATCCAAATAGAGGGTAATACACCCAGTGTGGGATTATCTATAAATACAGGGTAATACACCCAGTGTGGGATTATATATAAATACAAGGTAATACACCCAGTGTGTGATTATATATAAATACAGGATAATACACCCAGTGTGGGATTATATATAAATACAGGGTAATACACCCAGTGTGGGATTATTTATAAATAAAGGGTAATACACTCAATGTGGGGTTCTATATAAATACAGGGTAATACACCCAGTGTGAGATTATATATAAATACAGCGTAATACACCCAATGTGGGAATATTGATAAATAAAGTGTAATACACTCAGTGTGGGGTTATATATAAATACAGGGTAATACACCCAGTTTGGGATTATATATAAACACAGGGTAATACACCCAGTGTGGAGATATATATAAATACTGGATAATACACCCAGTGTGGGGTTCTATATAAAGACAGGGTTACATACCCAGTGTGGGATTATGTATAAATACAGGATAATACACCCAGTGTGGGGTTATATATAAATACAGGGTAATACATCCAGTGTGGGATTATATATAAAACAGGGTAATACATCCAGTGTGGGGTTATATATAAATACTCGGTAATATACCCAGTGAGGGGTTATATATAAATACAGGATAATACACCCAGTGTGGGCTTATATACAAAATACAGGGTAATATACCAAGTGTGGGATTATATATAAATATAGGGTAATACACCCAGTGTAGGATTATATAAAAATACAGGGTAATACACCAAGTGTGGGATTATATATAAATACAGGGTAATACATCCAGTGTGGAATTATATATTAATACAGGGTAATATACTCAGTGTGGGGTTATATATAAATATCGGGTAATATACCCAGTGTGGGATTATATTTTAATACAGGATAATACATCCAGTGTGGGGTTCTATATAAATACAGGGTAACACACCCAGTGTGCGATTATATATAAATACAGGGCATTATACCCAGTGTGGGGTTATATATAAATACAGGGTAATACACCCAGTGTGGGATTACATATAAATACAGGGTAATACACCCAGTGTGGGATTATATTTTAATACAGGATAATGCACCCAGTCTGGGATTATATATAAAAACAGGATAATACACCCAGTGTGGGGTTCTATATAAATACAGGGTAATACACCCAGTGTGGGATTATATATAAATACAGGGTAACACACCCAGTGTGCGATTATATATAAATACAGGGTAATATACCCAGTGTGGGGTTATATATAAATACAGGGTAATACACCCAGTGTGTGATTATATATAAATACAGGATAATACACCCAGTGTGGGATTATATACAAATAGAGGGTAATAAACCCAGTGTGGGATTATCTATAAATACAGGGTAATACATCCAGTGTGGGATTATATATAAATACAGGGTAATACACCCAGTGTGGGGTTATATATAAATACAGGGTAATATACCCAGTGTGGGATTATATATAAATACAGGGTAATACACTCAGTGTGGGATTATATATAAATACAGGGTAAAACACCCATTGTGGGATTATATATAAATACAGGATAATACACTCAGTGTGGGATTATATATAAATACAGGGTAATACACCCAGTGTGAGGTTATATATAAATACAGCGTAATGCACCAATGTGTGGAATTATATATATATACAGGGTAATACACCCAGTGTGGGATTATATATCAGTACAGGATAATACACCCAGTGTGGGGTTATATATAAATACAGGGTAATACACCCAGTGTGGGAGTATATATAAATACAGATTAATACACCCAGTGTGGGATGATATAAAATTACAGGGTACTACACCCATTGTGGGGTTATATATAAATACAGGGTAATACACCCAGTGTGGGGTTATATATAGATACAGAGTAATATACCCAGTCTCGGGTTATTTTGAAATACAGGGTAATATACCCAGTCTAGGGTTCTATGTAACTACAGGGCAATATATTCAATGTGGGGTTATAGGTACATCCAGGGTAATATACCCAGTGAGGGATTATATATAAATACAGGGTAATACACCCAGTGTGGGATTATATATAAACACAGGATAATACACTTATGGTGGGGTTATATATAAATACAGGGTAATACACCCAGTGTGGGATTATATATAAATACAGGGTAATACACACAGTGATGGATTATATATAATACAGGGTAATACACCCAGTTTGGAATTATATATAAATACAGGATAATACACCCAGTGTGCGATTATATATAAATACAGGGTAATACACCCAGTGTGGGAGTATATATAAATACAGGGTAATACACCCAGTGTGGGATTATATATAAATACAGAATGATATACCGAGTGTGGGGTTATATGTAAATACAGGTTAATACACCCAGTGTGGGATTATATATAAATACAGGGTAATACACCCAGTGTGGGATGATTTCTCAATACAGGGTAATACACGCAGTGTGGCGTTATATAGAAATACAGGGTCATACACCCAGTGTGGGATTATACAAAAATACAGGGTAATACACCCAGTGTGGCCTTATATATAAATACAGGTTAATACACCCAGTGTGGGATTATACATAAATACAGGATAATACACTCAGTGTGGGATTTTATATATATACAGCGTAATACACCCAGTGTAGGATTAGAATGAATACAGTGTAATACACCCAGTGTGGGATTATATATAAATACAGTGTAATACACTCAGTGTGGGATTATATATAAATACAGGGTAATACACCCAGTGTGGGATGATATATAAATACAGGGTGATACACCCAGTGTTGGATTATATATAAATACAGGATAATACACCCAGTGTGGGATTATATATCAATACAGGATAATACATGGAGGATTTCCTGGAGTGCATAAGGGATGGTTTTTTAGACCAATATGTCGAGGAACCAACTAGCGGGGATGCCATCTTAGACTGGGTGTTGTGTAATGAGAGAGGATTAATTAGCAATCTTGTTGTGCGAGGCCCGTTGGGGAAGAGTGACCATAATATGGTGGAATTCTGCATTAGGATGCAGAATGAAACAGTTAATTCAGAGACCATGGTCCAGAACTTAAAGATGGCTAACTTTGAAGGTATGAGGCGTGAATTGGCTGGGATAGATTGGCGAATGATACTTAAGGGGTTGACTGTGGATGGCAATGGCAGACATTTAGAGACCGCATGGATGAACTACAACAATTGTACATTCCTGTCTGGCGTAAAAATAAGAAAGGCTGTGGCTCAACCGTGGCTATCAAGGGAAATCAGGGATAGTATTAAAGCCAAGGAAGTGGCATACAAATTGGCCAGAAATAGCAGCGAACACGGGGACTGGGAGAAATTTAGAACTCAGCAAAGGAGGACAAAGGGTTTGATTAGGGCAGAGAAAATGGAGTACGAGAAGAAGCTTGCAGGGAACATTAAGACGGATTGCAAAAGTTTCCATAGATATGTAAAGAGAAAAAGGTTAGTAAAGACAAACGTAGGTCCCCTGCAGTCAGAATCAGGGGAAGTCATAACGGGGAACAAAGAAATGGCGGACCAATTGAACAACTACTTTGGTTCGGTATTCACTAAGGGGGACACAAACAATCTTCCGGATATAAAAGGGGTTGGAGGGTCTAGTAAGGAGGAGGAACTGAGGGAAATCCTTATTAGTCGGAAAATTGTGTTGGGGAAATTGATGGGATTGAAGGCCGATAAATCCCCAGGGCCTGATGGACTGCGTCCCAGAGTACTTAAGGAGGTGGCCTTGGAAATAGTGGATGCATTGACAGTCATTTTCCAACATTCCATTGACTCTGGATCAGTTCCTATGGAGTGGAGGGTAGCCAATGTAACCCCACTTTTTCAAAAAGGAGGGAGAGAGATAACAGGGTATTATAGACCGGTCAGCCTGACATCGGTAGTGGAATCAATCATTAAGGATGTCATAGCAGTGCATTTGGAAAGAGGTGATATGATAGGTCCAAGTCAGCATGGATTTGTGAAAGGGAAATCATGCTTGACAAATCTTCTGGAATTTTTTGAGGATGTTTCCAGTAGAGTGGACAAGGGAGAACCAGTTGATGTGGTATATTTAGACTTTCAGAAGGCGTTCGACAAGGTCCCACACAAGAGATTAATGTGCAAAGTTAAAGCACATGGGATTGGGGGTAGTGTGCTGACATGGATTGAGAACTGGTTGTCAGACAGGAAGCAAAGAGTAGGAGTAAATGGGGACTTTTCAGAATGGCAGGCAGTGACTAGTGGGGTACCGCAAGGTTCTGTGCTGGGGCCCCAGCTGTTTACACTATACATTAATGATTTAGACGAGGGGATTAAATGTAGTATCTCCAAATTTGCGGATGACACTAAGTTGGGTGGCAGTGTGAGCTGCGAGGAGGATGCTATGAGGCTGCAGAGCGACTTGGATAGGTTAGGTGAGTGGGCAAATGCATGGCAGATGAAGTATAATGTGGATAAATGTGAGGTTATCCACTTTGGTGGTAAAAACAGAGAGACAGACTATTATCTGAATGGTGACAGATTAGGAAAAGGGGAGGTGCAAAGAGATCTGGGTGTCATGGTACATCAGTCATTGAAGGTTGGCATGCAGGTGCAGCAGGAGGTTAAGAAAGCAAATGGCATGTTGGCCTTCATAGCGAGGGGATTTGAGTACAGGGGCAGGGAGGTGTTGCTACAGTTGTACAGGGCATTGGTAAGGCCACACTTGGAGTATTGTGTACAGTTTTGGTCTCCTAACCTGAGGATATGTAAAGAGAAAAAGGTTAGTAAAGACAAACGCAGGTCCCCTGCAGTCAGAATCTTGCTATTGAGGGAGTGCAGTGAAGGTTCACCAGACTGATTCCCGGGATGGCGGGACTGACCTATCAAGAAAGACTGGATCAACTGGGCTTGTATTCACTGGAGTTCAGAAGAATGAGAGGGGACCTCATAGAAACGTTTAAAATTATGACGGGGTTAGACAGGTTAGATGCAGGAAGAATGTTTCCAATGTTGGGGAAGTCCAGAACCTGGGGACACAGTCTAAGGATAAGGGGTAAGACATTTAGGACCGAGATGAGGAGGAACTTCTTCACCCAGAGAGTGGTGAACCTGTGGAATTCTCTACCACAGAAAGTTGTTGAGGCCAATTCACTAAATATATTCAAAAAGGAGTTCGATGAAGTCCTTACTATTAGGGGGATCAAGGGATATGGCGAGAAAGCAGGAATGGCGTACTGAAGTTGCATGTTCAGCCATGAACTCATTGAATGGCGGTGCAGGCTAGAAGGGCCGAATGGCCTACTCCTGCACCTGTTTTCTATGTTTCTATGTCTATGTTTCTAATACATCCAGTGTCGGATTTTTATGAATACAGGGTAATACACCCAGTCTGGGATTATATATAAAAACAGGATAATACACCCAGTGTGGGATTCTATATAAATACAGGATGATACACGCAGTGTGGGGTTATATATAAATACAGGTTAATATACCAAGTGTGGGATTATATATAAATACAGGGTAATACACCCAGTGTGGGATTACATATAAATACAGGGTAATACACCCAGTGAGGGATTATATATACATACAAGATAATACAGCCAGTGTGGGGTTATATGTAAATACAGGGTAATACATCCAGTGTGGGGTTATTTATAAATACAGAATGATATCCCCAGTGTTGGATTATATATAAATACAGAATGATATACCCAATGTGGGATTATATCCAAATAGAGGGTAATACACCCAGTGTGGGATTATATATCAATACAGGGTAATACTCCCAGTGTGGGGTTTTATATAAATACAGAGTAATACACCCAGTGTGGGGTTATTTATAAATAAAGAATGATATCCCCAGTGTTGGATTATATATAAATACAGAATGATATACCCAGTGTGGAATTATATATGAACACAGGATTATACACCCAGTGTGGGGTTATTTATAAAAGGATGGTAATACACCCAGTGTGGGATTAGAGAAATGCAGGATAATATACCATGTGTGGGATTATATATAAATACAGGGTAATACACACAGTGCAGGATGATATATAAATACAGAGTAATATATCCAGTGTGGGGTTATATATAAATATTCGGTAATACACCCAGTGAGGGGTTATATATAAATACAGGATAATACACCCAGTGTGGGGGTTATAAAAAATACAGGGTAATACACCCAGTGTGGGGTTATATATAAATACAGGATAATACACCAAGTGTGGGTTTATTTATAATACAGAATGATATCCACAGTGTTGGATTATATATAAATACAGAATGATATACCCAGTTGGAATTATATATAAATACAGGATAATATACCCAGTGTGGTATGATACAAAAATGCAGGATAATACACCCAGTGTGGGCTTATATATATATAAATACAGGGTAATATACCAAGTGTGGGATTATATATAAATACAGGGTAAAACACCCAGTGTAGGATTATATATAAATACAGTGTAATACACCAAGTGTGCGATTATATATAAATACAGGGTAATACACCCAGTGTGCGATTATATATAAATACAGGGTAATACACCCAGTGTGGGATTATATATAAATACAGGATAATACACGCAATGTTCTGTTATATATAAATACAGGGTAATATACCAAGTGTGGGATGTTATATAAATACAGGGTAATACACCCAGTGCAGGATTACATATAAATACAGGGTAATATACCCAGTGTGGGATTATATATCAATACAGGGTAATACACAAAGTGTAGGGTTATATATAAATACAAGATAATACACCCAGCGTGGGGTTATATATAAATACAGGGTAATATACCCAGTGTGGGTTTATATACAAATAGACGGTGATACACCGAGTGTGGGATTATATATAAATACAGCGTAATACACCCAGTGAGGGGTTATATATAAATACAAGATAATACACCCAGCATGGGGTTATATATAAATACAGGGTAATATACCCAGTGTGGGATTATATATAAGTACAGGGTAATATACCCAGTGTGGGATTATATACAAATAGAGCGTAATACACCCAGTTTGGGATGATATATCAATGCAGTGTAATACACCCAGTGAGGGGTTATATAGAAATACAAGATAATACACCCAGCGTGGGGTTATATATAAATACAGGGTAATATACCCAGTGTGGGACTATATATAAGTACAGTGTAATATACCCAGTGTGGGATTATATCCAAATAGAGGGTAATACACCTAGTGTGGGATTATATATCAATACAGGATAATACACCCAGTGAGGGGTTATATATAAATACAAGATAATACACCCAGTGTGGCGTTATGTATAAATACAGGGTAATATACACAGTGTGGGATTATAAATAAATACAGGGGAATATACCCAGTGTGGGATTATATACAAATAGAGGGTAATACACCGAGTGTGGGATTATATATAAATACAGCGTAATATACCCAATGTGGGATTATATATGAATACAGGATAATACACGGAGTGTAGCATTATATTTTAAAACAGGGTAATATACCCAGTGTGGGATTATATATAAATACAGGGTGATATACCCAGTGTGGGGTTATAGATAAATACAGGGTAATACACTCAGTGTGGGATTATATATAAATAAAGTATAATACACCTAGTGTGGGATTATATATAAATACAGGGTAATATACCCAGTGTGGGATTATATATCAATACAGGATAATATACCCAGTATGGGGTTATATATAAATACAGGGTAATAATCCCAGTGTGGGATAATATATAATACAGGGTAATACACCCAGCATGAGGTTATATATAAATACAGGGTAATATACCCAGTGTGGGATTATATAAAAGTACAGGGTAATATACCCAGTGTGGGATTATATATCAATACAGGATAATACACCCAGTGTGGGATTATATATAAATACAGGATAATACACCCAGTGTGGGATTATATATAAATACAGGTTAATACACCCAGTGTGTGATTACTTATAAATAAAGGGTAATACACTCAGTGTGGGGATATATATACATACAGGGTAATACACCTAGTGTGGGATTATTTATAAATACAGGGTAATACACCCAGTGTAGGATTATATATAAATACAGGATAATACACCCAGTGTGGGATTATATATAAATACAGGTTAATACATCCAGTGTGGGGTTCTATATAAATACAGGGTAATACATCCAGTGTGGGATTATATATAAATACAGGGTAATACATCCAGTGTGGAATTATATATTAATACAGGGTAATATACTCAGTGTGGGGTTATATATAAATACAGGGTAATATACCAAGTGTGGGATTATATTTTAATACAAGATAATGCACCCAGTCTGGGATTATATATAAAAACAATATAAAACACCCAGTGTGGGGTTCTATATAAATACTGGGTAACACAACCAATGTGGGATTATATATAAATACAGGGTAACACACCCAGTGTGCGATTATATATAAATACAGGGTAATATATCCAGTGTGGGGTTATATATAAATACAGGGTAATACACCCAGTGTGGGATTACATATAAATACAGGGTAATACACCCAGTGTGGGATTATATATAAATACAGGGTAATGCACCAAGTGTGGGATTATATATAAATACAGGATAATACACGCAATGTTCTGTTCTATATAAACACAGGGTAATATACCAAGTGTGGGATGATATATAAATACAGGGAAATACACCCAGTGCAGGATTACATATAAATACAGAGTAATACACCCAGTGTGGGATTATATCCAAATAGAGGGTTATACACCCAGTGTGGGATTATATATCAATACAGGGTAATACACCCAGTGAGGGGTTAGATATAAATACAAGATAAAACACCTAGTGTGGCGTTATATATAAATACAGGGTAATACACCCAGTGTGGGATTACATATAAATACAGGGTAATACACCCAGTGTGGGATTATATATAAATACAGGGTAAAACACCCAGTGTAGCATTATATATAAATACAGGGTAATACGCCAAGTGTGGGATTATATACAAATACAGGATAATATACCCAGTGTGGGATTATATACAAATAGAGCATAATATACCCAGTGTGGGATTATATATCAATACAGGGTAATACACCCAGTGAGGGGTTATATATAAATACAAGATAATACACCCAGTGTGGCGTTATATATAAATACAGGGTAATATACCCAGTGTGGGATTATATATGAATACAGGGGAATATACCCAGTGTGGGATTATATACAAATAGAGGGTAATACACCGAGTGTGGGATTATATATAAATACAGCGTAATACACCCAATGTGGGATTATATATGAATACAGGATAATACACTGAGTGTAGCATTATATTTTAAAACAGGGTAATATACCCAGTGTGGGATTATATATAAATATAGGCTTAATACACACAATGTGGGATTATATATAAATACAGGGTAATATACGCAGTCTCGCGTTATACATAAATACAGGGCAATATACCCAGTGTGGGTTTAAAGGTAAATACAGGATGATATACCCAGTGTGGGGTTATAGATAAATACAGGGTAATACACTCAGTGTGGGATTATATATAAATACAGTATAATACACCTAGTGTGGGATTATATATAAATATAGGGTAATATACCCAGTGTGGGATTATATATCAATACAGGATAATATATCCAGTATGGGGTTATATATAAATACAGGGTAATACTCCCAGTGTGGGATAATATATAATACTGGGTAATACACCCAGCGTGAGGTTATATATAAATACAGGGTAATATACCCAGTGTGGGATTATATAAAAGGACAGGGTAATATACCCAGTGTGGGATTATTAAACAATACAGGATAATACACCCAGTGTGGGATTATATATAAATACAGGATAATACACCCAGTGTGGGATTATATATAAATACAGGTTAATACACCCAGAGTGGGATTATATATAAATAGAGGGTAATAAACCCAGTGTGGGATTATCTATAAATACAGGGTAATACACCCAGTGTGGGATTATATATAAATAGAGGGTAATACACCCAGTGTGGGATAATTTATAAATAAAGGGTAATACACTCAGTGTGGGGTTATATAGAAATACAGGGTAATACACCCAGTGTGGAATTATATATAAATACAGGGTAATACACCCAGTGTGGGATTATATATAAATACAGTATAATACACCCAGTGTGGGACTATATATAAATACAGGGTAATACACCCAGTGTGGAATTATATATAAATACAGGGTAATACACCCAGTGTGGGATTATATATAAATACAGCGTAATATACCCAGTGTGGGATTATCTATAAATACAGGGTAATACACCCAGTGTGGGATTATATATAAATAGAGGGTAATACACCCAGTGTGGGATAATTTATAAATAAAGGGTAATACACTCAGTGTGGGGTTATATATAAATACAGGGTAATACACCCAGTGTGGGATTATCTATAAATACAGGGTAATACACCCAGTGTGGGATTATATATAAATAGAGGGTAATACACCCAGTGTGGGGTTATATATAAATACAGGGTAATACACCCAGTGTGGAATTATATATAAATACAGGGTAATATACTCAGTGTGGGATTATATTTTAATACAGGATAATGCACCAAGTGTGGGATTATGTATAAATACAGGATAATACACGCAATGTTCTGTTATATATAAATACAGGGTAATATACCAAGTGTGGGATGATATATAAATACAGGGTAATACACCCAGTGCAGGATTTCATATAAATACAGGGTAATACACCCAGTGTGGGATTATATATCAATACAGGGTAATACACCCAGTGTGGGATTATATATAAATACAGCGTAATATACCCAATGTGGGATTATATATAAATACAGGATAATACACTGAGTGTGGAATTATATATAAATACAGGGTAATATACGCAGTGTGGGATTATATATAAATACACGGTAATACACCCAGTGTGGGATTATATATAAATACATGTTAATACACCCAGTGTGGGATTATATACGAATACAGGATAATACACCTAGTGTGGGATTATATATAAATACAGGTTAATACACCCAGTGTGTGATTACTTATAAATAAAGGGTAATACACTCAGTGTGGGGATATATATACATACAGGGTAATACACCTAGTGTGGGATTATTGATAAATACAGGATAATACACCTAGTGTGGGATTATATATAAATACAGGGTAATATACCCAGTGTGGGATTATATATCAATACAGTATAATACACCCAGTGTGGGGTTATATATAAATACACGGTAATACACCCAGTGTGGGATTATATACGAATACAGGATAATACACCCAGTGTGGGATTATATATAAATACAGGTTAATACACCCAGTGTGTGATTACTTATAAATAAAGGGTAATACACTCAGTGTGGGGATATATATACATACAGGGTAATATACCTAGTGTGGGATTATTGATAAATACAGGATAATACACCCAGTGTGGGATTACATATAAATAAAGGGTAATATACCCAGTGTGGGATTATAGATAAATACAGGGTAATACACCCAGTATTGGATTATAGATAAATACAGGGTAATACACCCAGTGTGGTGTTATATATAAATACTCGGTAATATACCCTGTGAGGGGTTATATATAAATACAGGATAATACACCCAGTGTGGGCTTATATATAAATACAGGGTAAAAACCAAGTGTGGTTTGATATATAAATATAGGGTAATACACCCAGTGTAGGATTATATATAAATACAGGGTAATACACCAAGTGTGGGATTATATATAAATACAGGGTAATACATCCAGTGTGGAATTATATGTAAATACAGGGTAATATACTCAGTGTGGGGTTATATATCAATACAGGGTAATATACCCAGTGTGGCATTATATTTTAATACAGGATAATGCACCCAATCTGGGATTATATATAAAAACAGAACAATACACCCAGTGTGGGGTTCTATATAAATACAGGGTAACACACCCAGTGTGGGATTACATATAAACACAGGGTAATACACCCAGTGTGGGATTATAGATAAATTTCAGGTAGTACACCCAGTGTGGGGTTCTATATAAAGACAGGGTAACATACCCAATGTGGGATTGTATATAAATACAGAATAATACACCCAGTGTGGGGTTACATATAAATACAGGGTAATACATCCAGTGTGTGATTATCTATAAATACAGGATAATACACCCAGTGTTGGATTATATATAATTAGAGGGTAATACACCCAGTGTGGGATTATCTATAAATAGAGGGTAATACACCCAGTGTGGGATTATCAATAAATACAGGGTAATACACCCAATGTAGGATTATATATAAATACAGGATAATACACCCAATGTGGGATTATATATAAATACAGGGTAATACACCCAGTGTGGGATTATAGATAAATACAGCGTAATACACGCAGTGAGGGATAAGATATAAATTTTGGGTAATACACCCAGTGCGGGGTTCTATATAAAGACAGGGTAACATACCCAGTGTGGGATTATATATAAATACAGGATAATACACCTAGTGTGGGGTTATATATAAATACAGGGTAATACATCCAGTGTGGGATTATATATAAATACAGGGTAATACATCCAGTGAGGGGTTATATATAAATACTCGGTAATATACCCAGCGAGGGGTTATATATAAATACAGGATAATACACCCAGTGTGGGTTTATATACAAAATACAGGGTAATATACCAAGTGTGGGATTATATATAAATATAGGGTAATACACCCAGTGTAGGATTATATAAAAATACAGGGTAATACACCAAGTGTGGGATTATCTATAAATACAGGGTAATACAACCAGTGTGGAATTATATATTAATACAGGGTAATATACTCAGTATGGGGCAGTGTAGAGGGAGCTTTACTCTGTATCTAACCGGTGCTGTGCCTGCCCTTTGAGAGTTTGATGGGACAGTATAGAGGGAGCTTTACTCTGTATCTAACACGTGCTGTACCTGCAATCTCATTGTGCGAGGCCCCTTGGGGAAGAGTGACCATAATATGGTGGAATTCTGCATTAGGATGGAGAATGAAACAGTTAATTCAGAGACCATGGTCCAGAACTTAAAGAAGGGTAACTTTGAAGGTATGAGGCATGAATTGGCTAAGATAGATTGGCGAATGGTACTAAAGGGGTTGACTGTGGATGGGCAATGGCAGACATTTAGAGACCGCATGGATGAACTACAACAATTGTACATTCCTGTCTGGCGTAAAAATAAAAAAGGGAAGGTGGCTCAACCGTGGCTATCAAGCGAAATCAGGGATAGCATTAAAGCCAAGGAAGTGCCATACAAATTGGCCAGAAATAGCAGCGAACCCGGGGACTGGGAGAAATTTAGAACTCAGCAGAGGAGGACAAAGGGTTTGATTAGGGCAGGGAAAATGGAGTACGAGAAGAAGCTTGCAGGGAACATTAAGACGGATTGCAAAAGTTTCTATAGATATGTAAAGAGAAAAAGGTTAGTAAAGACAAACGTAGGTCCCCTGCAGTCAGAATCAGGGGAAGTCATAACGGGGAACAAAGAAATGGCGGACCAATTGAACAAGTACTTTGGTTCGGTATTCACTGAGGAGGACACAAACAACCTTCCGGATATAAAAGGGGTCGGAGGGTCTAGTAAGGAGGAGGAACTGAGGGAAATCCTTATTAGTCGGGAAATTGTGTTGGGGAAATTGATGGGATTGAAGGCCGATAAATCCCCAGGGCCTGATGGACTGCATCCCAGAGTACTTAAGGAGGTGGCCTTGGAAATAGTGGATGCATTGACAGTCATTTTCCAACATTCCATTGACTCTGGATCAGTTCCTATGGAGTGGAAGGTAGCCAATGTTACCCCACTTTTTAAAAAAGGAGGGAGAGAGAAAACAGGGAATTACAGACCGGTCAGCCTGACATCGGTAGTGGGTAAAATGATGGAATCAATTATTAAGGATGTCATAGCAGTGCATTTGGAAAGAGGTAATATGATAGGGCCAAGTCAGCATGGATTTGTGAAAGGGAAATCATGCTTGACAAATCTTCTGGAATTTTTTGAGGATGTTTCCAGTAGAGTGGACAAGGGAGAACCAGTTGATGTGGTATATTTGGACTTTCAGAAGGCTTTCGACAAGGTCCCACACAAGAGATTAATGTGCAAAGTTAAAGCACATGGGATTGGGGGTAGTGTGCTGACATGGATTGAGAACTGGTTGTCAGACAGGAAGCAAAGAGTAGGAGTAAATGGGGACTTTTCAGAATGGCAGGCAGTGACTAGTGGGGTACCGCAAGGTTCTGTGCTGGGGCCCCAGCTGTTTACACTGTACATTAATGATTTAGACGAGGGGATTAAATGTAGTATCTCCAAATTTGCGGATGACACTAAGTTGGGTGGCAGTGTGAGCTGCAAGGAGGATTCTATGAGGCTGCAGAGCGACTTGGATAGGTTAGGTGAGTGGGCAAATGCATGGCAGATGAAGTATAATGTGGATAAATGTGAGGTTATCCACTTTGGTGGTAAAAACAGAGAGACAGACTATTATCTGAATGGTGACAGTTTAGGAAAAGGGCAGGTGCAAAGAGACCTGGGTGTCATGGTACATCAGTCATTGAAGGTTGGCATGCAGGTACAGCAGGCGGTTAAGAAAGCAAATGGCATGTTGGCCTTCATAGCGAGGGGATTTGAGTACAGGGACAGGGAGGTGTTGCTACAGTTGTACAGGGCATTGGTAAGGCCACACTTGGAGTATTGTGTACAGTTTTGGTCTCCTAACCTGAGGAAGGACATTCTTGCTATTGAGGGAGTGCAGCGAAGGTTCACCAGACTGATTCCCGGGATGGTGGGACTGACCTATCAAGAAAGACTGGATCAACTGGGCTTGTATTCACTGGAGTTCAGAAGAATGAGAGGGGACCTCATAGAAACTTTTAAAATTCTGACAGGGTTAGACAGGTTAGATGCAGGAAGAATGTTCCCAATGTTGGGGAAGTCCAGAACCAGGGGACACAGTCTAAGGATAAGGGGGAAGCCATTTAGGACCGAGATGAGGAGGAATTTCTTCACCCAGAGAGTGGTGAACCTGTGGAATTCTCTACCACAGTAAGTTGTTGAGACGAATTCACTAAATATATTCAAAAAGGAGTTAGATGAAGTCCTTACTACTAGGGGAATCAAGGGGTATGGTGAGAAAGCAGGAATGGGGTACTGAAGTTGCATGTTCAGCCATGAACTCATTGAATGGCGGTGCAGGCTAGAAGGGCCGAATGGCCTACTCCTGCACATATTTTCTATGTTTCTATGTTTCTACATATAAATACAGGGTAATATACTCAGTGTGGGATTATATTTTAATACAGGATAATGCACCCAGTTTGGGATTATATATAAAAACAGGATAATACACCCAGTGTGGGGTTCTATATAAATACAGGGTAACACACCCAGTGTGGGATTATATATAAATACAGGGTAACACACCCAGTGTGCGATTATATATAAATACAGGGTAATATACCCAGTGTGGGGTTATATATAAATACAGGGTAATACACCCAGTGTGGGATTACATATAAATACAGGGTAATACATCCAGTGTGGGATTATATATAAATTTCTGGTAATACACCCACTGTGGGGTTCTATATAAATACAGGGTAACACACCCAGTGTGGGATTATATATAAATACAGGGTAACACACCCAGTGTGCGATTATATATAAATACAGGGTAATATACCCAGTGTGGGGTTATATATAAATACAGGGTAATACACCCAGTGTGGGATTACATATAAATACAGGGTAATACACCCAGTGTGGGATTATATATAAATTTCTGGTAATACACCCACTGTGGGGTTCTATATAAAGACAGCGTAACATACCCAGTGTTGGATTATATATAAATACAGGATAATACACACAGTGTGGGGTTATATATAAATACAGGGTAATACATCCAGTGTAGGATTATATATCAATACAGGATAATACGCGCAATGTGGGGTTATATATAAATACAGGGTAATATACCAAGTGTGGGATTATATATAAATACAGGTTAATACACTCAGTGAAGGATTACATATAAATACAGGGTAATACACCCAGTGTGGGATTATATATCAATACAGTGTAATACACCAAGTGTAGGATTATATATAAATACAGGATAATAAACCCAGTGTGGGATTACATATAAATACAGGGTAATATACCCAGTGTGGGATTATAGATAAATACAGCGTAATACACCCAGTGTGGAGTTATATATAAATACTGGATAATACACCCAGTGTGGGATTACATATAAATACAGGGTAATATACCCAGTGTGGGATTACATATAAATACAGGGTAATACACCCAGTGTGGGATTATATATAAATTTCTGGTAATACACCCAGTGTGGGGTTCTATATAAAGACAGCGTAACATACCCAGTGTTGGATTATATATAAATACAGGATAATACACCCAGTGTGGGGTTATATATAAATACAGGGTAATACATCCAGTGTGGG
Source organism: Pristiophorus japonicus (assembly GCF_044704955.1). Taxonomy (NCBI): domain Eukaryota; kingdom Metazoa; phylum Chordata; class Chondrichthyes; family Pristiophoridae; genus Pristiophorus; species Pristiophorus japonicus. The sequence goes on along the minus strand of NC_091996.1, from coordinate 72,002,725 downwards.
ATTATATATCAATACAGGATAATACACGCAATGTGGGGTTATATATAAATACAGGGTAATATACCAAGTGTGGGATTATATATAAATACAGGTTAATACACCCAGTGAAGGATTACATATAAATACAGGGTAATACACCCAGTGTGGGATTATATATCAATACAGTGTAATACACCCAGTGTAGGATTATATATAAATACAGGATAATAAACCCAGTGTGGGATTACATATAAATACAGGGTAATATACCCAGTGTGGGATTATAGATAAATACAGCGTAATACATCCAGTGTGGAGTTATATATAAATACTGGATAATACACCCAGTGTGGGATTACATATAAATACAGGATAATACACCGAGTGTGGGCTTATATACAAAATACAGGGTAATATACCAAGTGTGGGAGTTTTTATAAATATAGGGTAATACACCCAGTGTAGGATTATATAAAAATACAGGGTAATACACCAAGTGTGGGATTATATATAAATACAGGGTAATACATCCAGTGTGTAATTATATATAAATACAGGGTAATACATCCAGTGTGTAATTATATTTTAATACAGGGTAATATACTCAGTGTGGGGTTATATATAAATACAGGGTAATATACCCAGTGTGGGATTATATTTTAATACAGGATAATGCACCCAGTCTGGGATTATATATAAAAACAGGATAATACACCCAGTGTGGGGTTCTATATAAATACAGGGTAACACACCCAGTGTGCGATTATATATAAATACAGGGTAATATACCCAGTGTGGGGTTATATATAAATACAGGGTAATACACCCAGTGTGGGATTATATATAAATTTCTGGTAATACACCCAGTGTGGGGTTCTATATAAAGACAGCGTAACATACCCAGTGTTGGATTATATATAAATACAGGATAATACACCCAGTGTGGGGTTATATATAAATACAGGGTAATACATCCAGTGTGGGATTATATATCAATACAGGATAATACACGCAATGTGGGGTTATATATAAATACAGGGTAATATACCGTGGGATTATATATAAATACAGGTTAATACACCCAGTGAAGGATTACATATAAATTTTGGGTAATACACCCAGTGTGGGGTTCTATATAAAGACAGGGTAACATACCCATTGTGGGATTATATATAAATACAGGATAATACACCCAGTGTGGGGTTATATATAAATACAGGGTAATACACCCAGTGTGGGCTTATATACAAAATACAGGGTAATATACCAAGTGTGGGAGTTTTTATAAATATAGGGTAATACACCCAGTGTAGGATTATATAAAAATACAGGGTAATACACCAAGTGTGGGATTATATATAAATACAGGGTAATACATCCAGTGTGTAATTATATATAAATACAGGGTAATATACTCAGTGTGGGATTATATATAAATACAGGGTAATACACCCAGTGTGGGATTATATATAAATACAGAGTAATACACCCAGTGTGGGGTTATATATAAATACAGGGCAATACACCCAGTGTGGGATTATATATAAACACAGGGTAATACACCCAGTGTAGGGTTATATATAAATACAGGATAATACACCCAGTGTGGGATTACATATAAATACAGGGTAATATACCCAGTGTGGGATTATAGATAAATACAGGGTAATACACCCAGTGTGGAGTTATATATAAATACAGGATAATACACCCAGTGTGGGATTACATATAAATACAGGGTAATATACCCAGTGTGGGATTATAGATAAATACAGGGTAATACACCCAGTGTGGGATTATATATAAATTTTGGGTAATACACCCAGTGTGGGGTTATATATAAATACAGGGTAATATACCCAGTGTGGGATTATATTTTAATAAGGATAATGCATGCAATCTGGGATTATATATAAAAACAGGATTATACACCCAGTGTGGGATTCTATATAAATACAGGATAATACACGCAGTGTGGGGTTATATATAAATACAGGGTAATATACCAAGTGTGGGATTATATATAAATAAAGGGTAATACACCCAGTGTGGGATTATATATAAATACAGGGTAATACACCCAGTGAGGGGTTATATATAAATACAAGATAATACACCCAGTGTGGGATAATATATAATACAGGGTAATACACCCAGCGTGGGGTTATATATAAATATACGGTAATACGCCCAGTGTGGGATTCTGTATAAATACAGGGTAATATACGCAGTGTGGGATTATATATAAATACAGTGTAATAAACCCAGTGTGGGATTATATATAAATACAGGGAATACACCCAGTGTGGGATTATATATATAAATACAGGGTAATACACCCAGTGTGGGATTATATATAAATACAGGGTAATACACCCAGTGCGGGGTTATATATAAATACAAGATAATACACCCAGTGTGGGATAATATATAATACAGGGTAATACACCCAGCGTGGTGTTATATATAAATACACGGTGTGGGATTATATATAAATACGGGATAATACGAGTGTGGAATCGTTTATAAGATACCATTGACCTCCCTCAGTGTGGACAGAGAATGTGTCTGTCACTCTGGGCACTGTTTCTGTGGGGTCTGTTTCGCTCTGATCACCTTTGGCCTCTGCATTTGGTCTTTGGGACTGTGCGTCACCCTTGGAGGTACCTCCCGATCGCTGCCTCTACCTGCAATGCCACTGCTGCTGACTTCTCCAGCATGACGACTATGTGTGCAGGAATGTATCCACCTCCAGCTCCTGACGGTCCGCGTTGCGGAGTTCGAGCTGAGGGTGGATTCACTCTGGAGCATCCACGATGCTGAGAATGACGTGAGTATCACGTGTAGCGAGTTGGTCGTACCGCAGGGAAAGGGTCCACAGCCAGATAGGGAATGGAAGACCAACAGGAAGAGCAGTGCAAGGAAGGTAGTGCAGGAGTCCCCTGTGGTCATCCCCCAGCAAAACAGATACACTGCTTTGGGTAATGTTGGGGGGGATGACTCATCAGGGGAGGGCAGCAGCAGCCAAGTTCATGGCACCGTTGCTGGCTCTGTTGCACAGGAGGGCAGGAAAAAGAGTGGGAGAGCGATAGTGATAGGGGATTCAATTGTAAGGGGAATAGATAGGCGTTTCTGCGGCCGCAACCGAGACTCCAGGATGGTATGTTGCCTCCCTGGTGCAAGGGTCAAGGATGTCTCGGGGCGGGTGCAGGACATTCTAAAAAGGGAGGCTGAACAGCCAGTTGTCGTGGTGCACATTGGTACCAACGACATAGGTAAAAAAAGGGATGAGGTCCTACGAAACGAATTTAAGGAGCTAGGAGCTAAATTAAAAAGTAGGACCTCAAAAGTAGTAATCTCGAGATTGCTACCAGTGCCACGTGATAGTCAGAGTAGGAATCGCAGGATAGCGCAGATGAATACGTGGCTTGAGCAGTGGTGCTGCAGGGAGGGATTCAAATTCCTGGGGCATTGGAACCGGTTCTGGGGGAGGTGGGACCAGTACAAACCGGACTGTCTGCACCTGGGCAGGACCGGAACCAATGTCCTGGGGGGAGTGTTTGCTAGTGCTGTTGGGGAGGAGTTAAAGTAATATGGCAGGGGGATGGGAACCAATGCAGGGAGACAGAGGAAAACAAAAAGGAGGCAAAAGCAAAAGACAGAAAGGAGATGAGAAAAAGTGGAGGGCAGATAAACCCAAGGCAAAGAACAAAAAGGGCCATTGTACAGCAAAATTCTAAAAGGACAAAGGGTGTTAAAAAAACAAGCCTGAAGGCTTTGTGTCTTAATGCAAGGAGTTTCCGCAATAAAGTGGATGAATTAACTGTGCAAATAGATGTTAACAAATATGATGTGATTGGGATTACGGAGACGTGGCTCCAGGATGATCAGGGCTGGGAACTCAACATCCAGGGGTATTCAACATTCAGGAAAGATAGAATAAAAGGAAAAGGAGGTGGGGTAGCATTGCTGGTTAAGGAGCAAATTAAGGCAATAGTTCGGAAGGACATTCGCTTGGATGATGTGGAATCTATATGGGTAGAGCTGCAGAACACCAAAGGGCAAAAAACGTTAGTGGGAGTTGTGTACAGACCTCCAAACAGTCGTAGTGATGTTGGGGAGGGCATCAAACATGAAATTAGGGGTGCGTGCAATAAAGGTGCAGCAGTTATAATGGGTGACTTTAATATGCACATAGATTGGGCTAACCAAACTGGAAGCAATACGGTGGAGGAGGATTTCCTGGAGTGCATAAGGGATGGTTTTCTAGACCAATATGTCGAGGAACCAACCAGTGGGGAGGCCATCTTAGACTGGGTGTTGTGTAATGAGAGAGGATTAATTAGCAATCTCGTTGTGCGAGGCCCCTTGGGGGAGAGTGACCATAATATGGTGGAATTCTGCATTAGGATGGAGAATGAAACAGTTAATTCAGAGACCATGGTCCAGAACTTAAAGAAGGGTTACTTTGAAGGTATGAGGCGTGAATTGGCTAGGATAGATTGGCAAATGATATTGAAGGGGTTGACTGTGGATGGGCAATGGCAGACATTTAGAGACCGCATGGATGAACTACAACAATTGTACATTCCTGTCTGGCGTAAAAATAAGAAAGGGAAGGTGGCTCAACCGTGGCTATCAAGGGAAATCAGGGATCGTATTAAAGCCAAGGAAGTGGCATACAAATTGGCCAGAAATAGCAGCGAACACGGGGACTGGGAGAAATTTAGAACTCAGCAGAGGAGGACAAAGGGTTTGATTAGGGCAGGGAAAATGGAGTACGAGAAGAAGCTTGCAGGGAACATTAAGACGGATTGCAAAAGTTTCTATAGATATGTAAAGAGAAAAAGGTTAGTAAAGACAAACGTAGGTCCCCTGCAGTCAGAATCAGGGGAAGTCATAACGGGGAACAAAGAAATGGCGGACCAATTGAACAAGTACTTTGGTTCGGTATTCACTAAGGAGGACACAAACATCCTTCCGGATATAAAAGGGGTCGGAGGGTCTAGTAAGGAGGAGGAACTGAGGGAAATCCTTATTAGTCGGGAAATTTAGTTGGGGAAATTGATGGGATTGAAGGCCGATAAATCCCCAGGGCCTGATGGACTGCATCCCAGAGTACTTAAGGAGGTGGCCTTAGAAATAGTGGATGCATTGACAGTCATTTTCCAACATTCCATTGACTCTGGATCAGTTCCTATGGAGTGGAGGGTAGCCAATGTAACCCCACTTTTTCAAAAAGGAGGGAGAGAGATAACAGGGAATTATAGACCGGTCAGCCTGACATCGGTAGTGGGTAAAATGATGGTATCAATTATTAAGGATGTCATAGCAGTGCATTTGGAAAGAGGTGATATGATAGGTCCAAGTCAGCATGGATTTGTGAAAGGGAAATCATGCTTGACAAATCTTCTGGAATTTTTTGAGGATGTTTCCAGTAGAGTGGACAAGGGAGAACCAGTTGATGTGGTATATTTGGACTTTCAGAAGGCGTTCGACAAGGTCCCACACAAGAGATTAATGTGCAAAGTTAAAGCACATGGGATTGGGGGTAGTGTGCTGACATGGATTGAGAACTGGTTGTCAGACAGGAAGCAAAGAGTAGGAGTAAATGGGGACTTTTCAGAATGGCAGGCAGTGACTAGTGGGGTACCGCAAGGTTCTGTGCTGGGGCCCCAGCTGTTTACACTGTACATTAATGATTTAGACGAGGGGATTAAATGTAGTATCTCCAAATTTGCGGATGACACTAAGTTGGGTGGCAGTGTGAGCTGCGAGGAGGATGCTATGAGGCTGCAGAGCGACTTGGATAGGTTAGGTGAGTGGGCAAATGCATGGCAGATGAAGTATAATGTGGATAAATGTGAGGTTATCCACTTTGGTGGTAAAAACAGAGAGACAGACTATTATCTGAATGGTGACAGATTAGGAAAAGGGCAGGTGCAAAGAGACCTGGGTGTCATGGTACATCAGTCATTGAAGGTTGGCATGCAGGTACAGCAGGCGGTTAAGAAAGCAAATGGCATGTTGGCCTTCATAGCGAGGGGATTTGAGTACAGGGGCAGGGAGGTGTTGCTACAGTTGTACAGGGCATTGGTAAGGCCACACTTGGAGTATTGTGTACAGTTTTGGTCTCCTAACCTGAGGATATGTAAAGAGAAAAAGGTTAGTAAAGACAAACGCAGGTCCCCTGCAGTCAGAATCTTGCTATTGAGGGAGTGCAGTGAAGGTTCACCAGACTGATTCCCGGGATGGCGGGACTGACCTATCAAGAAAGACTGGATCAACTGGGCTTGTATTCACTGGAGTTCAGAAGAATGAGAGGGGACCTCATAGAAACGTTTAAAATTATGACGGGGTTAGACAGGTTAGATGCAGGAAGAATGTTCCCAATGTTGGGGAAGTCCAGAACCAGGGGACACAGTCTAAGGATAAGGGGTAAGCCATTTAGGACCGAGATGAGAAGGAATTTCTTCACCCAGATAGTGGTGAACCTGTGGAATTCTCTACCACAGTAAGTTGTTGAGACCAATTCACTAAATATATTCAAAAAGGAGTTAGATGAAGTCCTTACTACTCGGGGGATCAAGGGGTATGGTGAAAAAGCAGGAATGGGGTACTGAAGTTGCATGTTCAGCCATGAACTCATTGAATGGCGGTGCAGGCTAGAAGGGCCGAATGGCCTACTCCTGCACCTATTTTCTATGTTTCTATGTTTCTATGATCCACCCTCTGCACTAGGCAGGCTGCCCAGTAGCGATGGTCCATCGCTTCCCTGCCGTGAGCAAACGATAAATGGTTGTTTGCGTCTTCAGATTCTGGATCACCATGGAAAGTTGGTTCCCCATGTCAGGTGAGTGCCAAAGGTTCCTGAATTGGGGTCTGCACTCTGATTTCAGCCAGGCCCCCTCTACCGTGTGCTCCTTGGCTGCAGGCATGAAGGCATTGGTGCAGTCCCAAACATTTCCTGCACTGTGCCATAGCGAGGCAATTCATTGGCCCAAACCTGGACTTGCATTTCGACAGCGCTTTACAGCCAATGAAGTGCGTTTAAAGTGTAGTCGCAGTTGTATTGTGGGAAACCTCGCAGCCAATTTGCACAAAGCAAGATCCCACAACAGCCATGAGATAGTGACCCCGCCATTTCAGCTCACAATGCCAATCTCGCGGGTGGACCTCTAACTGTGAGTACGCACGGCGAGGTCCCACCTACGTACTGTAATCGCAATGTGCACAGAACCTCCAAGAGACCATATGTAGAATGCTCCAGCACTAAAAGCACCATCTGTGACCCTTTCAATCACAGTTACTTGGAGAAACGGTGTGCAGCAGGAGTCACAGACAGTGACAGGACAAATATTGCATCTCCCCGCGGTGTCAGCACTCCCTGTGCAGCAACCTATCTCCATAACACCACCAGCCGATATCTTACTGCCACTCTCATTGTTGCTTTCTTTATACACGGCACAGATTTTGGACAAAGGACACATACAGACAGCGAAATTACGGTGATCAACGAAATCAACAAACTGAAGGAACTCATGAACTGCTCAAAAATGCAGGTAATGTACCCGATACAGGATACAACCCTCCTCACAGGGTATAAACCGCCTCACAGGGGAGAAACCTCCTCACAGGATATAAACCCTCTCACAGGCTATAAACCTCCTCACGGGGTAGAAACCTCCTCACAGGGAATAAACCCCCTCACAGGGTATAAAACTCCTCACAGGGTATAAACCCCCCTCACAGGGTATAAACCTCCTCACAGGCAATAAACCTCCTCACAGGGTATAAACCCCCTCACAGGGTATAAACCTCCTCACAGGGAATAGACCCCCTCACAGGGTATAAACCTCCTCACAGGGTATAAACCCCCCTCAGAGGGTATAAACCTCCTCTCAGGGAATAAATCCCCTCACAGGGTATAAACCTCCTCACAGGGTATAAACCTTCTCACAGGGTATAAACCTCCTCACAGGGTATAAACCTCCCTCACAGGGTATAAACCCTCCTCACAGGGTATAAACATATTTCACAGGGTATAAACCTCCCTCACAGGGTATAAACCTCACTCACATGGTATAAACTTCCCTCACAGGGTATAAGCCTCTCTCAAAGGGTATAAACCCCCCTCAAAGGGTATAAACCCCCCTCACAGGGGAAAAACCTCCCTCACAGGGTATAAACCTCCCTCACAGGGTATAAACCTCCCTCACAGGGTATAAACCCTCCTCACAGGGTATAAACCTCCTCACGGGGTAGAAACCCCTCTCAGGGGAATAAACCCCCCTCACGGGGCATAAACACACCTCACATGTATAAACCTCCCTCACGGGGCAAAAACTCCCCTCACAAGGTATAAACCCCCCTCACAGGGTATAAACCCCCTCACAGGGTATAAACCTCCCTCACAGGGTATAAACCTCCCTCACAGGGTATAAACCTCCCTAACAGGGTATAAATCTCCCTCACAGGGTATAAACCTCCCTCACAGGATCTCAACCTCCCTCACAGGGTATAAACCTCCATCACAGGGTATAAACCCCCTCACAGGGTATAAACCTCCCTTACAGGGTATAAACCTCCCTCACAGGGTCTCAACCTCCCTCACAGGGTATAAACCTCCTCACAGGGTATAAACCTCCCTCACAAGGTCTCAACCTCCCTCATAGGGTATAAATACCTCTCACAGGGTATAAACCTCCCTCACAGGGTCTCAACCTCCCTCACAGGGTATAAACATCCCACAGGGTATAAACCTCCCTCACAGGGTATAAACACCCTCACAGTGTATAAACCCCATTCACAGGGTATCAACCTCCCTCACAGGGTATAAGCCCCCCTCACAGGGTATAAACCCCCCTCAAAGGGTATAAACTTCCCTCACAGGGTCTCAACCTCCCTCACACGGGATAAACCCCAGTCGCAGGATATAAACCCCCTCACAGGGTATAAACCTCCCTCACAGGGTATAAACCACCCTCACAGGGGATAAACCTCCCTCACAGGTTATAAACCTCCCGCACAGGGTATAAACCCCCTGACAGGGTATAAACCCCCCTCATAGGGTATAAACCTCCTCACAGGTTATAAACCCCCTCACAGGGTATAAACCTCCTCATACGGTATAAACCTCCCTCACAGTGTATAAACCTCACTCACAGTGTATAAACATCCCTCACAGGATCTCAACCTCCCTCACCGGGTCACAACCTCCCTCACAGAGTATAAACCTCCCTCATAGGGTATAAACCTCCCTCACAGGGTATAAACCTCCCTCACAGGTTCTTAACCTCCCTCACAGGTTCTAAACCTCCCTCACAGGGTATAAACCTCCTCACAGGGTATAAACCCCCTCACAGGGTATAAATATCCTCACAGGGTATAAACCTCCCTCACAGGGTCTCAACCTCCCTCACAGGATATAAACCTCCCTCACAGGGTATAAACCTCCTCACAGAGTATAAACCTCCTCACAGGGTATAAACCTCCTCACAGGGTATAAATCCCCCTCACAGGGTATAAACCCTCCCTTACAGGGTATAAACCACCTCAAAGGGTATAAACCTCCTCACAGGGTATAAACCCTCCTCACAGGGTATAAACATATTTCACAGGGTATAAACCTCCCTCACAGGGTATAAACCTCACTCACATGGTATAAACTTCCCTCACAGGGTATAAGCCTCTCTCAAAGGGTATAAACCCCCCTCAAAGGGTATAAATCCCCCTCACAGGGGAAAAACCTCCCTCACAGGGTATAAACCTCCCTCACAGGGTATAAACCTCCCTCACAGGGTATAAACCCTCCTCACAGGGTATAAACCTCCTCACGGGGTAGAAACCCCCCTCAGGGGAATAAACCCCCCTCACGGGGCATAAACACACCTCACATGTATAAACCTCCCTCACGGGGCAAAAACTCCCCTCACAAGGTATAAACCCCCCTCACAGGGTATAAACCCCCTCACAGGGTATAAACCTCCCTCACAGAGTATAAACCTCCCTCACAGGGTCTCAACCTCCCTAACAGGGTATAAATCTCCCTCACAGGGTATAAACCTCCCTCACAGGATCTCAACCTCCCTCACAGGGTATAAACCTCCATCACAGGGTATAAACCCCCCTCACAGGGTATAAACCTCCCTTACAGGGTATAAACCTCCCTCACAGGGTCTCAAACTCCCTCACAGGGTCTCAAACTCCCTCACAGGGTAAAAACGCCCCTCACAGGGTATAAACCTCCCTCACAGGATCTCAAACTCCCTCACAGGGTATAAATCCGCCTCACAGGGTATAAACCTCCCTCACAGGGTATAAACCCACTTCACAGGTTATAAACCCCCTTCACAGGGTATAAACCCCCCTCACAGGGTCTCAACTTCCCTCACAGGGTATAAACCTCCCTCACAGGGTATAAACCTCCTCACAGGGTATAAACCTCCCTCACAAGGTCTCAACCTCCCTCATAGGGTATAAATACCCCTCACAGGGTATAAACCTCCCTCACAGGGTCTCAACATCCCTCACAGGGTATAAACATCCCACAGGGTATAAACCTCCCTCACAGGGTATAAACACCCTCACAGTGTATAAACCCCATTCACAGGGTATCAACCTCCCTCACAGGGTATAAGCCCCCCTCACAGGGTATAAACCCCCCTCAAAGGGTATAAACTTCCCTCACAGGGTCTCAACCTCCCTCACACGGGAGAAACCCCAGTCGCAGGATATAAACCCCCTCACAGGGTATAAACCTCCCTCACAGGGTATAAACCCCCCTCACAGGGGATAAACCTCCCTCACAGGTTATAAACCTCCCGCACAGGGTATAAACCCCCTGACAGGGTATAAACCCCCCTCATAGGGTATAAACCTCCTCACAGGTTATAAACCCCCTCACAGGGTATAAACCTCCTCATACGGTATAAACCTCCCTCACAGTGTATAAACCTCCCTCACAGTGTATAAACATCCCTCACAGGGTCTCAACCTCCCTCACCGGGTCACAACCTCCCTCACAGAGTATAAACCTCCCTCATAGGGTATAAACCTCCCTCACAGGGTATAAACCTCCCTCACAGGTTCTTAACCTCCCTCACAGGTTCTAAACCTCCCTCACAGGGTATAAACCTCCTCACAGGGTATAAACCCCCTCACAGGGTATAAATATCCTCACAGGGTATAAACCTCCCTCACAGGGTCTCAACCTCCCTCACAGGATATAAACCTCCCTCACAGGGTATAAACCTCCTCACAGGGTATAAACCACCTCAAAGGGTATAAACCTCCTCACAGGGAATAAACCTCCTCACAGGGTATAAACCTCCCTCACAGGGTATAAACCCTCCTCACAAGGTATAAACATCCCTCACAGGGTATAAACCTCCCTCACATGGTTTTAAACCTCACTCACATGGTATAAACTCCCCTCACAGGGTATAAACCCCCCTCAAAGGGTATAAACCCCCCTCACAGTGTATAAACCTCCCTCACAAGGGAAAAACCTCCCTCACAGGATATAAACCTACCTCACAGTGTATAAACCTCCTCATGGGGTATAAACCCCCCTCACGGGGCATAAACCCCCCTCACAGGGTATAAACCTCCCTCACGGGGCAAAAACTCCCCTCACAGGGTATAAACCTCCCTCACAGGGTATAAACCCCCTCACAGGGTATCAACCCCCTCACAGGGTATAAACGCCCCTCACAGGGTATAAAGCTCCCTCACAGGGGACAACCTCCCTCACAGGATCTCAACCTCCCTCACGGTATAAACCTCACTCAGAGGGTATAAACTTCCCTCACAGGGTATAAATCACCCTCAAAGGGTATAAACCCCCCTCACAGGGTATAAACCTCCCTCACAGGGTATAAACCTCCCTCACAGGGTCTCAACCTCCCTCACAGGGTATAAACGCCTCTCACAGGGTATAAACCCGCCTCACAGGGTATAAACCTCCCTCACAGGGTATAAACCCTCTTCACAGGTTATAAACCCCCTTCACAGGGTATAAACCTCTCTCACAGGGTCTCAACTTCCCTCACAGGGTATAAACCTCCCTCACAGGGTAAAAATCTCCTCACAGGGTATAAACCTCCCTCACAAGGTCTTAACCTCCCTCATAGGGTATAAATACCCCTCACAGGGTATAAACCTCCCTCACAGGGTCTCAACCTCCCTCACAGGGTATAAACATCCCACACAGGGTATAAACCTCCCTCACAGGGTATAAACACCCTCACAGTGTATAAACCCCATTCACAGGGTATCAACCTCCCTCACAGGGTATAAGCCCCACTCACAGGGTATAAACTTCCCTCACAGAATATAAACTTCCCTCACAGGGTCTCAACCTCCCTCACACGGTCTCAACCTCCCTCACACGGTATAAACCCCAGTCGCAGGATATAAACCCCCTCACAGTGTATAAACCCCCCTAACAGGGTATAAACCTCCCTCACAGGGTATAAACCCCCTCACAGGTTATAAACCCCACTCACAGGGTATAAACCTCCTCACAGGGTATAAACCTCCCTCACAGGGTATAAACCTTATCACGGGGTATAAACCCCCTCACAGGATATAAACCTCCTTCACAGGGTATAAACCCCCCTCTCAGGGTATAAACCTCCCTGACAGGGTATAAACCCCCCTCACAGGGTATAAACCTCCTCACAGGTTATAAACCCTCTCACAGGGTATAAACCTCCTCATACGGTATAAACCACCCTCACAGTGTATAAACATCCCTCACAGGGTCTCAACCTCCCTCACAGGGTCTCAACCACCCTCACAGGTTATAAACCTCCCTCACAGGGTATAAACCTCCCTCACAGGGTATAAACTTCCTCACAGGGTATAAACCTCCCTCACAGGATCTCAACCTCCCTCACAGGGTATAAACCCCGCTCACAGGGTATAAACCTCCCTCACAGGGTATAAACCTCCCTTACCGGGTCACAACCTCCCTCACAGAGTATAAACCTCCCTCATAGGGTATAAACCTCCCTCACAGGGTATAAACCTCCCTCACAGGTTCTTAACCTCCCTCACAGGTTCTCAACCTCCCTCACAGGGTATAAACCTCCTCACAGGGTATAAACCCCCTCACAGGGTATAAATATCCTCACAGGGTATAAACCTCCCTCACAGGGTCTCAACCTCCCTCACAGGGTATAAACCTCCCTCACAGGCTATAAACCCCCCTCACAGGGTATAAACCTCCCTCACAGGGTATAAAACTCCCTCACAGGGTATAAACCTCCTTACAGGTTATAAACCTCCCTCACAGGGTATAAACCCCCTCACAGGGTATAAACTCCCCTCACAGCGGACAAACCTCCCTCACAGGGTATAAACCTCCCTCACAGAATATAAACTTCCCTCACAGGGTATAAACCTCCCTCACAGGGTATAAACCCACTCACAGGGTATAAACGTGCTCACAGGGTATAAACCGCCTCACAGGGTATAAAATTCCTCACAGGGTATAAACCCCCCTCACAGGGTATAAACCTCCTCACAGAGAATCAACCTCCTCACAAGGTATAAACCCCCTCACAGGGTATAAACCTCCTCAGAGGGAATAAACCCCCTCACAGGGTATAAACCTACTCACAGTGTATAAACCCCCTCACAGGGTATAAACCTCCTCACAGGGAATAAACCCCCTCACAGGGTATAAACCTCTTCACAGGGTATAAACCTCCTCACAGGGTATAAACCTCCTCACAGGGTATAAATCCCCCTCACAAGGTATAAACCCCCCTTACAGGGTATAAACTACCTCACAGGGTATAAACCTCCTCACAGGGAATAAACCTCCTCACAGGGTATAAACCTCCCTCACAGGGTATAAACCCTCCTCACAAGGTATAAACATCCCTCACAGGGTATAAACCTCCCTCACAGGGTATAAACCTCACTCACATGGTATAAACTCCCCTCACAGGGTATAATCACCCCTCAAAGGGTATAAACCCCCCTCACAGTGTATAAACCTCCCTCACAGGGGAAAAACCTCCCTCACAGGGTATAAGCCTCCCTCACAGGGTATAAACCTACCTCACAGGGTATAAACCTCCTCATGGGGTATAAACCCCCCTCACGGGGCAAACACTCCCCTCACAGGGTATAAACCTCCCTCACAGGGTATAAATGCCCCTCACAGGGTATAAAGCTCCCTCACAGGGGACAACCTCCCTCACAGGATCTCAATCTCCCTCACGGTATAAACTTCACTCAGAGGGTATAAACTTCCCTCACAAGGTATAAATCCCCCTCAAAGGGTATAAACCTCCCTCAAAGGGTCTCAAGCTCCCTCACAGGGTATAAACGCCCCTCACAGGATATAAACCCGCCTCACAGGGTATAAACCTCCCTCACAGGGTATAAACCCTCTTCACAGGTTATAAACCCCCTTCACAGGGTATAAACCTCTCTCACAGGGTCTCAACTTCCCTCACAGGGTATAAACCTCCCTCACAGGGTAAAAACCTCCTCACAGGGTATAAACCTCCCTCACAAGGTCTCAACCTCCCTCATCGGGTATAAATACCCCTCACAGGGTATAAATCTCCCTCACAGGGTCTCAACCTCCCTCACAGGGTATAAACATCCCACACAGGGTATAAACCTCCCTCACAGGGTATAAACACCCACACAGTGTATAAACCCCCTCACAGGGTATAAACTCCCCTCACAGCGGACAAACCTCCCTCACAGGGTATAAACCTCCCTCACAGAATATAAACTTCCCTCACAGGGTATAAACCTCCCTCACAGGGTATAAACCCACTCACAGGGTATAAACGTGCTCACAGGGTATAAACCGCCTCACAGGGTATAAAATTCCTCACAGGGTATAAACCCCCCTCACAGGGTATAAACCTCCTCACAGAGAATCAACCTCCTCACAAGGTATAAACCCCCTCACAGGGTATAAACCTCCTCAGAGGGAATAAACCCCCTCACAGGGTATAAACCTACTCACAGTGTATAAACCCCCTCACAGGGTATAAACCTCCTCACAGGGAATAAACCCCCTCACAGGGTATAAACCTCTTCACAGGGTATAAACCTCCTCACAGGGTATAAACTTCCTCACAGGGTATAAATCCCCCTCACAAGGTATAAACCCCCCTTACAGGGTATAAACCACCTCACAGGGTATAAACCTCCTCACAGGGAATAAACCTCCTCACAGGGTATAAACCTCCCTCACAGGGTATAAACCCTCCTCACAAGGTATAAACATCCCTCACAGGGTATAAACCTCCCTCACAGGGTATAAACCTCACTCACATGGTATAAACTCCCCTCACAGGGTATAATCACCCCTCAAAGGGTATAAACCTCCTCATGGGGTATAAACCCCCCTCACGGGGCATAAACCCCCCTCACAGGGTATAAACCTCCCTCACGGGGCAAACACTCCCCTCACAGGGTATAAACCTCCCTCACAGGGTATAAATGCCCCTCACAGGGTATAAAGCTCCCTCACAGGGGACAACCTCCCTCACAGGATCTCAATCTCCCTCACGGTATAAAATTCACTCAGAGGGTATAAACTTCCCTCACAAGGTATAAATCCCCCATAAAGGGTATAAACCATACCTCACAGGGTATAAACCTCCCTCACAGGGTATAAACCTCCCTCACAGGGTCTCAAGCTCCCTCACAGGGTATAAACGCCCCTCACAGGATATAAACCCGCCTCACAGGGTATAAACCTCCCTCACAGGGTATAAACCCTCTTCACAGGTTATAAACCCCCTTCACAGGGTATAAACCTCTCTCACAGGGTCTCAACTTCCCTCACAGGGTATAAACCTCCCTCACAGGGTAAAAACCTCCTCACAGGGTATAAACCTCCCTCACAAGGTCTCAACCTCCCTCATCGGGTATAAATACCCCTCACAGGTTATAAATCTCCCTCACAGGGTCTCAACCTCCCTCACAGGGTATAAACATCCCACACAGGGTATAAACCTCCCTCACAGGGTATAAACACCCTCACAGTGTATAAACCCCATTCACAGGGTATCAACCTTCCTCACAGGATATGAGCCCCACTCACAGGGTATAAACTTCCCTCACAGGGTATAAACTTCCCTAACAGGGTCTCAACCTCCCTCACAGGGTATAAACCCACTCACAGGGTATAAACGTCCTCACAGGGTATAAACCCCCTCACAGGGTATAAAACTCCTCACAGGGTATAAACCCCCCTCACAGGGTATAAACCTCCTCACAGGGAATAAACCTCCTCACAAGGTATAAACCCCCTCACAGGGTATAAACCTCCTCAGAGGGAATAAACCCCCGCACAGGGTATAAACCTCCTCACAGTGTATAAACCCCCCTCACAGGGTATAAACCTCCTCACAGGGAATAAACCCCCTCACAGGGTATAAACCTCCTCACAGGGTATAAACCTCCTCACAGGGTATAAATCCCCCTCACAGGGTATAAACCCCCCTTACAGGGTATAAACCTCCTCACAGGGTATAAACCCCCTCACAGGGTATAAACCTCCTCACAGTGTATAAACCCCCCTCACAGGGTATAAACCCCCCTCACAGGATATAAACCTCCTCACAGGTATAAACCTCCTCACAGGGTATAAACCTCCTCACAGGGAATAAATCCCCTCACAGGGTATACACCTCATTACAGGGAATAAACCCCCTCACAGGGTATAAACCTCACAGGGTATAAACCCCCCTCACAGGGTATAAACCTCCTCACAGGGTATAAACCTCCTCACAGGGTATAAACCCGCCTTACAGGGTATAAACCACAGCACAGGGTATAAACCTCCTCACAGCGAATAAACCTCCTCACAGGGTATAAACCTCCCTCACAGGGTATAAACCTTTCTCACAGGGTATAAACCTTCTTCACAGGGTTTCAACCTTCCTCACAGGGTATAAACCCCCTCACAGGGTATAAACCCCACCTCACAGTGTATAAACCTCACTCACAGGATATAAACCACCCTCACAGGGTATAAACCTCCCTCACAGGGTATAAACCTCCCTCACAGGCTATAAACCCCTCACAGGGTATAAACCTCCGTCACAGGGTATAAACCCTCCTCACAGGGTATAAACCTCCTCACAGGGTATAAACCTCACTCACAGGGTATAAACCTCCCTCACAGGGTATAAACCCCCCTCACGGGGCATAAACCCGCTCACATGGTAAAAACGCCCTCACGGGGTCTCAACCTCCCTCACGGGGCATAAACCCACTCACAGGGTATAAACCTCCCTCACAGGGTATAAATCTCCCTCACAAGGTATAAACACCCTAATAGGGTATAAACCCCCCTCACCGGGTATAAACCCCCTCACAGGGTCTCAACCTCCCTCACAGGGTATAAACCTCCCTCACAGGATCTCATCCTCCCTCACAAGGTATAAACCTCCCTCTCGGGGTATAA
Source organism: Pristiophorus japonicus (assembly GCF_044704955.1). NCBI lineage: Eukaryota > Metazoa > Chordata > Chondrichthyes > Pristiophoridae > Pristiophorus > Pristiophorus japonicus. The sequence goes on along the minus strand of NC_091996.1, from coordinate 71,985,291 downwards.
ACCCCCCTCACAGGGTATAAACCCCCCTCACAGGGTATAAACCTTCCTCACGGGTATAAACACCCCTCACAGAGTATAAACCTCCCTCACAGGGTCTCAACCTCCCTCACAGGGTATAAAGCACCCTCACAGGGTATAAACCCCCTTCACAGGGTATAAACCTCCCTCACAGGGTATAAACCTCCTCACAGGGTAGAAACCTCCCTCATAAGGTCTCAACCTCCCTCACAGGGTATAAACACCCCTCACAGGGTATAAACCTCCCTCACAGGGTCTCAACCTCCCTCACAGGGTATAAACATCCCACACAGGGTATAAACATCCCTCACAGGGTATAAACACCCTCACAGGGTATAAACCCCATTCACAGAGTCTCAACCTTCCTCACAGGGTATAAACCCCCCTCACAGGGTATAAACGCCCCTCACAGGGTCTCAACCTCCCTCACAGTGTATAAAACTCCCTCACACGGTATAAACCCCCCTCGCAGGGTATAAACCCCCTCACAGGGTATAAACCTCCCTCACAGGTTATAAACCCCCCTCACAGGGTATAAACTTCCCTCACAGTGTCTCAACATCCCTCACAGGGTATTAACATCCTCACAGGGCATAAACATCCCTCACAGGGTATAAACCTCCCTCACAGGGTATAAACACCCCTCAAAGGCTATAAACCCCCCTCAAATGCTATAAACCCCCCTCACAGGGTATAATCCTCCCTCACAGGGTATAAACCCCGTCACAGGGTATAAACCCCCCTCACAGGGTATAAACCTCCTCACAGGGTATAAACCTCCTCACAGGGTATAAACCCCCTCACAGGGTATAAACCTCCTTCACAGGGTATAAACCCCCCTCACAGGGTATAAACCTCCCTGACAGGGTATAAACCCCGCTCACAGGGTATACACCCCCTCACAGGGTATAAACCTCCCTCACAGGTTATAAACCCCCCTCACAGGGTATAAACTTCCCTCACAGGGTATAAACACCCCTCACAGTGTCTCAACCTCCCTCACAGGGTATTAACATCCTCACAGGGTATAAACATCCCTCACAGGGTATAAACCTCCCTCACACGTTCTCAACCTCCCTCACAGGGTCTCAACCTCCCTCACAGGGTCTCAACTTCCTCACAGGGTATAAACCCCCTCTCAGGGTATAAACCCCCCTCACAGGGTATAAACCTCCATACAGGGGATAAACCCCCTCACAGGGTATAAACCTCCTCACAGGATATAAACCCCCTCACAGGGTATAAACATCGTCACAGGGAATAAACCCCCTCACAGTGTATAAACCTCCTCACAGGGTATAAACCTCCCGCACAGGGTATAATCCTCCCTCACTGGCTATAATCCCCCTCACAGGGTATAAACCTCCCTCACAGGGTATAAACCCCCCTCACAGGGTATAAACCTCCTCACAGGGTATAAACCTCCCTGACAGGGTATAAACTTCCCTCAAAGGATATAAACCCCCTCAGAGGGTAGAAACCCCCCTCACAGGGTATAAACCTCCTCACAGGTTATAAACCTCCCTCACAGGGTATAAACCCCCCTCACAGGGGAAACACCTCCTCACAGGTTATAAACCCCCTCACAGGGCATAAAGCTCCTCACAAGGTATAAACCTCCCTCACAGGGTATAAAGCCCCCTCACAGGGTATAAATCTCCCTCACAGGGTATAAACCTCTTTCACAGGGTATAAACCCCCTTCACAGGGTATAAACCCCACTCACAGGGAATAAACCCCCCTCACAGGGTATAAACCTCCTCACAGGGAATAAAACCCCTCACAGGGTATAAACCTCCTCACAGGGTATAAACCTCCTCACAGGGTATAAACCTCTTGCAGGGTATAAACTCCCCTTACAGGGTATAAACCACCTCACAGGGTATAAACCTCCTCACGGGGTATAAACCCCCCTCACAGGGTATAAACCTCCCTCACGGGGCATAAAGCCCCCTCACAGGGTATAAACCTCCCTCACAGGGTATAAACCTCCCTCACAGGGTATAAACCCCCTCACAGGGTATTAACCCCACCCACCTCTCAGGGTATAAATCTCCCTCACAGGGTCTCAACCTCCGTCACAGGGAATAAACCCCCTCACAGAGTATAAACCCCCCTCACAGGTTATAAACATCCCTCTCAGGGTATAAACCTCCCTCACAGGGTATAAACCCCCCTCAAAGGGTATAAACCCCCCTCACAGGATATAAACCCCCCCTTACAGTGTATAAACCTCCCTCACAGGGTATAAAACTCCCTCTCAGGGTCTCAACCTCCCTCACAGGGTATAAACCTCCCTCACAGGGTATAAACCCCCCTCACAGGGTATAAAACTCCCTCACAGGGTATAAACCCCCTCACAGGGTATAAACCCCCCTCAAAGGGTATAAACCCCCCTCACAGGATATAAACCCCCCCTTACAGTGTATAAACCTCCCTCACAGGGTATAAAACTCCCTCTCAGGGTCTCAACCTCCCTCACAGGGTATAAACCTCCCTCACAGGGTATAAACCCCCCTCACAGGGTATAAACCTTGCTCACAGGGTATAAACCTCCCTCACAGGGTATAAACCCCCCTCACAGGGTATAAACCCCACTCACAGGGTATAAACCCCCCTCACAGGGTATAAAACTCCCTCACAGGGTATAAACCCCCTCACAGGGTATAAACCTCCCTCACAGGGTATAAACCTCCCTCACAGGGTCTCAACCTCCCTCACAGGATATAACCTCCTCACAGGGAATAAACCTCCCTCACAAGGTCTCAACCTCCCTCACAGGGTATAAACACCCCTCACAGGGTATAAACCTCCCTCACAGGGTCTCAACCTCCCTCACAGCATATAAACATCCCACACAGTGTATAAACATCCCACACAGGGTATAAACCTCCCTCACAGGGTATAAACCCCCCTCACAGGGTATAAACCCCACTCACAGGGTATAAACCCCCCTCACAGGGAATAAACCCCCTCACAGTGTATAAACCTCCTCACAGGGTATAAACCTCCCGCACAGGGTATAATCCTCCCTCACTGGCTATAATCCCCCTCACAGGGTATAAACCTCCCTCACAGGGTATAAACCCCCCTCACAGGGTATAAACCTCCTCACAGGGTATAAACCTCCCTGACAGGGTATAAACTTCCCTCAAAGGATATAAACCCCCTCAGAGGGTAGAAACCCCCCTCACAGGGTATAAACCTCCTCACAGGTTATAAACCTCCCTCACAGGGTATAAACCCCCCTCACAGGGGAAACACCTCCTCACAGGTTATAAACCCCCTCACAGGGCATAAAGCTCCTCACAAGGTATAAACCTCCCTCACAGGGTATAAAGCCCCCTCACAGGGTATAAATCTCCCTCACAGGGTATAAACCTCCTTCACAGGGTATAAACCCCCTTCACAGGGTATAAACCCCACTCACAGGGAATAAACCCCCCTCACAGGGTATATACCTCCTCACAGGGAATAAAACCCCTCACAGGGTATAAACCTCCTCACGGGGTATAAACCTCCTCACAGGGTATAAACCTCTTGCAGGGTATAAACCCCCCTTACAGGGTATAAACCACCTCACAGGGTATAAACCTCCTCACGGGGTATAAACCCCCCTCACAGGGTATAAACCTCCCTCACGGGGCATAAAGCCCCCTCACAGGGTATAAACCTCCCTCACAGGGTATAAACCTCCCTCACAGGGTATAAACCCCCTCACAGGGTATTAACCCCACCCACTTCTTAGGGTATAAATCTCCCTCACAGGGTCTCAACCTCCGTCACAGGGAATAAACCCCCTCACAGAGTATAAACCCCCCTCACAGGGTATAAACATCCCTCTCAGGGTATAAACCTCCCTCACAGGGTATAAACCCCCCTCAAAGGGTATAAACCCCCCTCACAGGATATAAACCGCCCCTTACAGTGTATAAACCTCCCTCACAGGGTATAAACCTCCCTCTCAGGGTCTCAACCTCCCTCACAGGGTATAAACCTCCCTCACAGGGTATAAACCCCCCTCACAGGGTATAAACCTTGCTCACAGGGTATAAACCTCCCTCACAGGGTATAAACCCCCCTCACAGGGTATAAACCCCACTCACAGGGTATAAACCCCCCTCACAGGGTATAAAACTCCCTCACAGGGTATAAACCCCCTCACAGGGTATAAACCACCCTCACAGGGTATAAACCTCCCTCACAGGGTCTCAACCTCCCTCACAGGATATAACCTCCTCACAGGGAATAAACCTCCCTCACAAGGTCTCAACCTCCCTCACAGGGTATAAACACCCCTCACAGGGTATAAACCTCCCTCACAGGGTCTCAACCTCCCTCACAGCATATAAACATCCCACACAGTGTATAAACATCCCAGACAGGGTATAAACCTCCCTCACAGGGTATAAACCCCCCTCACAGGGTATAAACCTCCCTCACAGGGTATAAACCTCCTCACAGGGTAGAAACCTCCCTCATAAGGTCTCAACCTCCCTCACAGGGTATAAACACCCCTCACAGGGTATAAACCTCCCTCACAGGGTCTCAACCTCCCTCACAGGGTATAAACATCCCACACAGGGTATAAACATCCCTCACAGGGTATAAACACCCTCACAGGGTATAAACCCCATTCACAGAGTCTCAACCTTCCTCACAGGGTATAAACCCCCCTCACAGGGTATAAACGCCCCTCACAGGGTCTCAACCTCCCTCACAGTGTATAAAACTCCCTCACACGGTATAAACCCCCCTCGCAGGGTATAAACCCCCTCACAGGGTATAAACCTCCCTCACAGGTTATAAACCCCCCTCACAGGGTATAAACTTCCCTCACAGTGTCTCAACATCCCTCACAGGGTATTAACATCCTCACAGGGCATAAACATCCCTCACAGGGTATAAACCTCCCTCACAGGGTATAAACACCCCTCAAAGGCTATAAACCCCCCTCAAATGCTATAAACCCCCCTCACAGGGTATAATCCTCCCTCACAGGGTATAAACCCCGTCACAGGGTATAAACCCCCCTCACAGGGTATAAACCTCCTCACAGGGTATAAACCTCCTCACAGGGTATAAACCCCCTCACAGGGTATAAACCTCCTTCACAGGGTATAAACCCCCCTCACAGGGTATAAACCTCCCTGACAGGGTATAAACCCCGCTCACAGGGTATACACCCCCTCACAGGGTATAAACCTCCCTCACAGGTTATAAACCCCCCTCACAGGGTATAAACTTCCCTCACAGGGTATAAACACCCCTCACAGTGTCTCAACCTCCCTCACAGGGTATTAACATCCTCACAGGGTATAAACATCCCTCACAGGGTATAAACCTCCCTCACACGTTCTCAACCTCCCTCACAGGGTCTCAACCTCCCTCACAGGGTCTCAACTTCCTCACAGGGTATAAACCCCCTCTCAGGGTATAAACCCCCCTCACAGGGTATAAACCTCCATACAGGGGATAAACCCCCTCACAGGGTATAAACCTCCTCACAGGATATAAACCCCCTCACAGGGTATAAACATCGTCACAGGGAATAAACCCCCTCACAGTGTATAAACCTCCTCACAGGGTATAAACCTCCCGCACAGGGTATAATCCTCCCTCACTGGCTATAATCCCCCTCACAGGGTATAAACCTCCCTCACAGGGTATAAACCCCCCTCACAGGGTATAAACCTCCTCACAGGGTATAAACCTCCCTGACAGGGTATAAACTTCCCTCAAAGGATATAAACCCCCTCAGAGGGTAGAAACCCCCCTCACAGGGTATAAACCTCCTCACAGGTTATAAACCTCCCTCACAGGGTATAAACCCCCCTCACAGGGGAAACACCTCCTCACAGGTTATAAACCCCCTCACAGGGCATAAAGCTCCTCACAAGGTATAAACCTCCCTCACAGGGTATAAAGCCCCCTCACAGGGTATAAATCTCCCTCACAGGGTATAAACCTCCTTCACAGGGTATAAACCCCCTTCACAGGGTATAAACCCCCTCACAGGGTATAAACCTCCCTCACAGGGTATAAACCTCCCTCACAGGGTCTCAACCTCCCTCACAGGATATAACCTCCTCACAGGGAATAAACCTCCCTCACAAGGTCTCAACCTCCCTCACAGGGTATAAACACCCCTCACAGGGTATAAACCTCCCTCACAGGGTCTCAACCTCCCTCACAGCATATAAACATCCCACACAGTGTATAAACATCCCACACAGGGTATAAACCTCCCTCACAGGGTATAAACCCCCCTCACAGGGTATAAACCCCACTCACAGGGTATAAACCCCCCTCACAGGGAATAAACCCCCTCACAGTGTATAAACCTCCTCACAGGGTATAAACCTCCCGCACAGGGTATAATCCTCCCTCACTGGCTATAATCCCCCTCACAGGGTATAAACCTCCCTCACAGGGTATAAACCTCCCTCACAGGGTATAAACCCCCCTCACAGGGTATAAACCTCCTCACAGGGTATAAACCTCCCTGACAGGGTATAAACTTCCCTCAAAGGATATAAACCCCCTCAGAGGGTAGAAACCCCCCTCACAGGGTATAAACCTCCTCACAGGTTATAAACCTCCCTCACAGGGTATAAACCCCCCTCACAGGGGAAACACCTCCTCACAGGTTATAAACCCCCTCACAGGGCATAAAGCTCCTCACAAGGTATAAACCTCCCTCACAGGGTATAAAGCCCCCTCACAGGGTATAAATCTCCCTCACAGGGTATAAACCTCCTTCACAGGGTATAAACCCCCTTCACAGGGTATAAACCCCACTCACAGGGAATAAACCCCCCTCACAGGGTATATACCTCCTCACAGGGAATAAAACCCCTCACAGGGTATAAACCTCCTCACGGGGTATAAACCTCCTCACAGGGTATAAACCTCTTGCAGGGTATAAACCCCCCTTACAGGGTATAAACCACCTCACAGGGTATAAACCTCCTCACGGGGTATAAACCCCCCTCACAGGGTATAAACCTCCCTCACGGGGCATAAAGCCCCCTCACAGGGTATAAACCTCCCTCACAGGGTATAAACCTCCCTCACAGGGTATAAACCCCCTCACAGGGTATTAACCCCACCCACTTCTTAGGGTATAAATCTCCCTCACAGGGTCTCAACCTCCGTCACAGGGAATAAACCCCCTCACAGAGTATAAACCCCCCTCACAGGGTATAAACATCCCTCTCAGGGTATAAACCTCCCTCACAGGGTATAAACCCCCCTCAAAGGGTATAAACCCCCCTCACAGGATATAAACCGCCCCTTACAGTGTATAAACCTCCCTCACAGGGTATAAACCTCCCTCTCAGGGTCTCAACCTCCCTCACAGGGTATAAACCTCCCTCACAGGGTATAAACCCCCCTCACAGGGTATAAACCTTGCTCACAGGGTATAAACCTCCCTCACAGGGTATAAACCCCCCTCACAGGGTATAAACCCCACTCACAGGGTATAAACCCCCCTCACAGGGTATAAAACTCCCTCACAGGGTATAAACCCCCTCACAGGGTATAAACCACCCTCACAGGGTATAAACCTCCCTCACAGGGTCTCAACCTCCCTCACAGGATATAACCTCCTCACAGGGAATAAACCTCCCTCACAAGGTCTCAACCTCCCTCACAGGGTATAAACACCCCTCACAGGGTATAAACCTCCCTCACAGGGTCTCAACCTCCCTCACAGCATATAAACATCCCACACAGTGTATAAACATCCCAGACAGGGTATAAACCTCCCTCACAGGGTATAAACCCCCCTCACAGGGTATAAACCCCACTCACAGGGTATAAACCCCCCTCACAGGGTATAAAACTCCCTCACAGGGAATAAACCCCCTCACAGTGTATAAACCTCCTCACAGGGTATAAACCTCCCGCACAGGGTATAATCCTCCCTCACTGGCTATAATCCCCCTCACAGGGTATAAACCTCCCTCACAGGGTATAAACCTCCCTCACAGGGTATAAACCTCCTCACAGGGTATAAACCTCCTCACAGGATATAAACCTCACTCACAGGATATAAACCTCCCTCACAGGGTATAAACCTCCTCACAGGCTATAAATCTCCTCACAGCGTATAAGCCCTCCTCACAGCGTATAAACCCTCCTCACAGGGTATAAACCCCATCACAGGGTATAAACCCCCTCACAGGGTATAAACTTCCCCTCACAGGGTATAAACCTCCTCACAGGGCATAAACCCCTCACAGGGTATAAACCTCCTCACAGCGTATAAACCTCCCTTACAGGGTATAAACCTCCTCACAGGGTATAATCCTCCCTCACAGGGTATCAACACCCTCACAGGGTATAAACCTCCCTCACAGGATATAAACCTCCTCATAGGGTATAAACCTCCTCACAGGGTATAAAACTCCCTCACAAGGTATAAACCCCCTCACAGGGTATAAACCTCCCTCACAGGATATAAACCACCCTCACAGGATCTCAACCTCCCTCACAGGATATAACCTCCTCACAGGGAATAAACCTCCCTCACAAGGTCTCAACCTCCCTCACAGGGTATAAACACCCCCCACAGGGTATAAACCTCCCTCACAGTGTCTCAACCTCCCTCACAGCGTGTAAACATCCCACACAGGGTATAAACCTCTCTCACAGGGTATAAACCCCCCTCACAGGGTATAAACTTCTTTCACAGGGTATAAACCCCCTCACAGATTATAAACCTCCCTCACTGGGTATAAACCTCCCTCACAAGGTCTCAACCTCCCTCACAGGGTATAAACCTCCCTCACAGGGTATAAACCCCCCTCACAGGGTATAAACCCCCCTCACAGGGTATAAACCTCGCTCACAGGGTCTCAACCTCCCTCACAGGGTATAAACCCCACTCACAGGGTATAAACCCCCCTCACAGGGTATAAAACCCACTTAAAGGGTATAAACCCCCTTCACAGGGTATAAACCTCCCTAACAGGGTATAAACCTCCCTCACAGGGTCTCAACATCCCTCACAGGATATAAACCTCCTCACAGAGAATAAACCTCCCTCACAAGGTCTCAACCTCCCTCACAGGGTATAAACCCCCTCACAGTGTATAAACCCCCCTCAAAGTGTATAAACCCCCCTCACAGGATATAAACCACCCTCACAGTGTATAAACCTTCCTCACAGGGTATAAACCTCCCTCACAGGGTCTCAACCTCCCTCACAGGGTATAAACCTCCCTCACAGGGTATAAACCCCCCTCACAGGGTATAAACGTCCCTCACAGGATCTCAACCTCCCTCACAGGTTATAAACCCCCCTCACAGGGTATAAATCCCCTTACGGTATAATCCCCCTCACAGGGTATAAACCTCCCTCACAGGGTATAAACCCCCTAACAGGGTATAAATCCTCTTCACAGGGTACAAACCTTCCTCACAGTGTATAAACCTCCCTCACAGGGTCTCAACCTCCCTCATAGGGTATAAATACCCCTCACAGGGTATAAACCTCCCTCACAGGGTCTCAACCTCCCTGACAGGGTAGAAACATCCCACACAGGGTATAAACATTCCATACAGGGTATAAACCTCCCTCACAGGGTATAAACACCCTCACAGGGTATGAACCCCATTCACGGGGTCTCAACCTCCCTCACAGGGTATAAACCCCACTCACAGGGTATAAACCCTCCTCACAGGGTATAAACTTCCCTCACATGGTCTCAACCTCCCTCACAGGGTATAAACCTCCTGACAGGGTATAAACCTCCCTGACAGGGTATAAACTTCCCTCAAAGGATATAAACCCCCTCAGAGGGTATAAACCCCCCTCACAGGGTATAAACCTCCTCACAGGGTATAAACCTCCCTCACATGGTATAAACCCCCCTCACAGGGGAAACACCTCCTCACAGGTTATAAACCCCCTCACAGGGCATAAAGCTCCTCACAAGGTATAAACCTCCCTCACAGGGTATAAAGCCCCCTCACAGGGTATAAATCTCCCTCACAGGGTATAAACCTCCTTCACAGGGAATAAAACCCCTCACAGGGTATAAACCTCCTCACAGGGTATAAACCCCCCTCACAGGGTATAAACCTCCTCACAGGGTATAAACCTCCTCACAGGGTATAAACCTCTTGCAGGGTATAAACCCCCCTTACAGGGTATAAACCACCTCACAGGGTATAAACCTCCTCACAGGGTATAAACCTCCCGAACAGGGTATAAACCTCCTCACAGGATATAAACCTCACTCACAGGATATAAACCTCCCTCACAGGGTATAAACCTCCTCACAGGCTATAAATCTCCTCACAGCGTATAAGCCCTCCTCACAGCGTATAAACCCTCCTCACAGAGTATAAACCCCATCACAGGGTATAAACCCCTCACAGGGTATAAACCCCCCGCACAGGGTATAAACCTCCTCACAGGGCATAAACCCCCTCACAGGGTATAAACCTCCTCACAGCGTATAAACCTCCCTTACAGGGTATAAACCTCCTCACAGGGTATAAACCTCCCTCACAGGGTATCAACACCCTCACAGGGTATAAACCTCCCTCACAGGATATAAACCTCCTCACAGGGTATAAACCTCCCTCACAGGTATAAACCTCCTCACAGGGTATAAACCCCCCTCACAGGGTATAAACCTCCTCACAGGGTATAAACCTCCTCAGAGGGTATAAACCTCCCTAACAGGGTATAAACCTCCTCACAGGATATAAACCTCATTCACAGGATATAAACCTCCCTCACAGGGTATAAACCTCCTCACAGGCTATAAATCTCCTCACAGCGTATAAGCCCTCCTCACAGCGTATAAACCCTCCTCACAGGGTATAAACCCCATCACAGGGTATAAACCCCCTCACAGGGTATAAACCCCCCTCACAGGGTATAAACCTCCTCACAGAGCATAAACCCCCTCACAGGGTATAAACCTCCTCACAGCGTATAAACCTCCCTTACAGGGTATAAACCTCCTCACAGGGTATAATCCTCCCTCACAGGGTATCAACACCCTCACAGGGTATAAACCTCCCTCACAGGATATAAACCTCCTCACAGGGTATAAACCTCCCTCACAGGTATAAACCTCCTCACAGGGTATAAACCTCCTCACAGCGTATAAACCTCCTCACAGGGTATAAACCCCCCTCACAGGGTATAAACCTCCTCACAGGGTATAAACCCCCTCACAGGGTATAAACCTCCTCACAGCGTATAAACCTCCTCACAGGTTATAAACCCCCTCACAGGGTATAAACCTCCTCACAGGGTATAAACCTCCCTCACAGGGTATAAACCTCCCTCACACGTTCTCAACCTCCCTCACAGGGTCTCAACCTCCCTCACAGGGTCTCAACTTCCTCACAGGGTATAAACCCCCTCTCGGGGTATAAACCCCCCTCACAGGGTATAAATCTCCTCACAGGGGATAAACCCCCTCACAGGGTATAAACCTCCTCACAGGATATAAACCCCCTCACAGGGTATAAACATCGTCACAGGGAATAAACCCCCTCACAGTGTATAAACCTCCTCACAGGGTATAAACCTCCCGCACAGGGTATAATCCTCCCTCACTGGCTATAATCCCCCTCACAGAGTATAAACCTCCCTCACAGGGTATAAACCTCCCTCACAGGGTATAAACCCCCCTCACAGGGTATAAACATCCTCACAGGGTATAAACCTCCCTGACAGGGTATAAACTTCCCTCAAAGGATATAAACCCCCTCAGAGGGTAGAAACCCCCCTCACAGGGTATAAACCTCCTCACAGGTTATAAACCTCCCTCACAGGGTATAAACCCCCCTCACAGGGGAAACACCTCCTCACAGGTTATAAACCCCCTCACAGGGCATAAAGCTCCTCACAAGGTATAAACCTCCCTCACAGGGTATAAAGCCCCCTCACAGGGTATAAATCTCCCTCACAGGGTATAAACCTCCTTCACAGGGTATAAACCCCCTTCACACGGTATAAACCCCACTCACAGGGAATAAACCCCTTTCACAGGGTATAAACCTCCTCACAGGGAATAAATCCCCCTCACAGGGTATAAACCTCCTCACAGGGTATAAACCCCCCTCACAGGGTATAAACCTCCTCACAGGGTATAAACCTCCTCACAGGGTATAAACCTCTTGCAGGGTATAAACCCCCCTTACAGGGTATAAACCACCTCACAGGGTATAAACCTCCTCACGGGGTATAAACCCCCCTCACAGGGTATAAACCTCCCTCACGGGGCATAAAGCCCCCTCACAGGGTATAACCCTCCCTCACAGGGTATAAACCTCCCTCACAGGGTATAAACCCCCTCACAGGGTATTAACCCCACCCACCTCTCAGGGTATAAATCTCCCTCACAGGGTCTCAACCTCCGTCACAGGGTATAAACCTCCTCACAGGGTATAAACCTCCTCACAGGGTATAAACCTCTTGCAGGGTATAAACCCCCCTTACAGGGTATAAACCACCTCACAGGGTATAAACCTCCCTCACAGGGTATAAACCCCCTCACAGGGTATAAACCCCACCCACCTCTCAGGGTATAAATCTCCCTCACAGGGTATAAACCCCCCTCACAGGGGAAACACCTCCTCACAGGTTATAAACCCCCTCACAGGGCATAAAGCTCCTCACAGGGTATAAACCTCCCTCACAGGGTATAAAGCCCCCTCACAGGGTATAAACCTCCTCACAGGGAATAAAACCTCTCTCAGGGTATAAACCTCCTCACAGGGTATAAACCCCCCTCACAGGGTATAAACCTCCTCACAGGGTATAAACCTCCTCACAGGGTATAAACCTCTTGCAGGGTATAAACCCCCCTTACAGGGTATAAACCACCTCACAGGGTATAAACCTCCTCACGGGGTATAAACCCCCCTCACAGGGTATAAACCTCCCTCACGGGGCATAAAGCCCCCTCACAGGGTATAACCCTCCCTCACAGGGTATAAACCTCCCTCACAGGGTATAAACCCCCTCACAGGGTATTAACCCCACCCACCTCTCAGGGTATAAATCTCCCTCACAGGGTCTCAACCTCCGTCACAGGGAATAAACCCCCTCACAGAGTATAAACACCCCTCACAGGGTATAAACATCCCTTTCAGGGTATAAACCCCCCTTACAGGGTATAAACCACCTCACAGGGTATAAACCTCCTCACGGGGTATAAACCCCCCTCACAGGGTATAAACCTCCCTCACGGGGCATAAAGCCCCCTCACAGGGTATAACCCTCCCTCACAGGGTATAAACCTCCCTCACAGGGTATAAACCCCCTCACAGGGTATTAACCCCACCCACCTCTCAGGGTATAAATCTCCCTCACAGGGTCTCAACCTCCCTCACAGGGAATAAACCCCCTCACAGAGTATTAACCCCCCTCACAGGGTATAAACATCCCTTTCAGGGTATAAACCTCCCTCACAGGGTATAAACCCCCCTCAAAGGGTATAAACCCCCCTCACAGGATATAAAACCCCCTTACAGTGTATAAACCTCCCTCACAGGGTATAAACCTCCCTCACAGGGTCTCAACCTCCCTCACAGGGTATAAACCTCCCTCACAGGGTATAAACCCCCCTCACAGGGTATAAACCTTGCTCACAGGGTATAAACCTCCCTCACAGGGTATAAACCCCCTCAGAGGGTATAAACCTCCTTCACAGGGTATAAACCCCCTTCACAGGGTATAAACCCCACTCACAGGGAATAAAACCCCTCACAGGGTATAAACCTCCTCACAGGGTATAAACCCCCCTCACAGGGTATAAACCTCCTCACAGGGTATAAACCTCCTCACAAGGTATAAACCTCTTGCAGGGTATAAACCCCCTTTACTGGGTATAAACCACCTCACAGGGTATAAACCTCCTCACGGGGTATAAACCCCCCTCACAGGGTATAAACCTCCCTCACGGGGCATAAAGCCCCCTCACAGGGTATAAACCTCCCTCACTGGGTATAAACCACCCTCACAGGGTATAATCTTCCATCACAGGGTCTCAACCTCCCTCACAGGGTATAAACCTCCTCACAGGGTATAAACCTCCCTCACAGGGTATAAACTTCCGTCACAGGGTATAAACTCCCGTCAAAGGCTATAAACCACCCTCACAGGGTATAAACCTCCCTCACAGGGTATAAACCCACTCAGAGGGTATAAACCCCCCTCACAGTGTATAAACCTCCTCACAGGGTATAAACCTCCCTCACAGGGTATAAACCTCCTCACAGGGTATAAACCCCCTCACAGGGTATAAACCTCCTTCACAGGGTATAAACCCCCCTCACAGGGTATAAACCTCCCTGACAGGGTATAAACCCCCCTCACAGAGTATACACCTCCTCACAGGTTATAAACACCCTCACAGGGTATAAACCTCCTCACAGGGTATAAACCTCCCTCACAGGTATAAACCTCCCTCACAGGGTATAAACCTCCCTCACACGTTCTCAACCTCCCTCACAGGGTCTCAACCTCCCTCACAGGGTCTCAACTTCCTCACAGGGTATAAACCCCCTCTCAGGGTATAAACCCCCCTCACAGGGTATAAACCTCCTCACAGGGGATAAACCCCCTCACAGGGTATAAACCTCCTCACAGGATATAAACCCCCTCACAGGGTATAAACATCGTCACAGGGAATAAACCCCCTCACAGTGTATAAACCTCCTCACAGGGTATAAAGCTCCCGCACAGGGTATAATCCTCCCTCACTGGCTATAATCCCCCTCACAGGGTATAAACCTCCCTCACAGGGTATAAACCTCCTCACAGGGTATAAACCTCCTCACAGGGTATAAACCTCCCGAACAGGGTATAAACCTCCTCACAGGATATAAACCTCACTCACAGGATATAAACCTCCCTCACAGGGTATAAACCTCCTCACAGGCTATAAATCTCCTCACAGCGTATAAGCCCTCCTCACAGCGTATAAACCCTCCTCACAGGGTATAAACCCCATCACAGGGTATAAACCCCTCACAGGGTATAAATCCCCCGCACAGGGTATAAACCTCCTCACAGGGCATAAACCCCCTCACAGGGTATAAACCTCCTCACAGCGTATAAACCTCCCTTACAGGGTATAAACCTCCTCACAGGGTATAAACCTCCCTCACAGGGTATCAACACCCTCACAGGGTATAAACCTCCCTCACAGGATATAAACCTCCTCACAGGGTATAAACCCCCCTCACAGGTATAAACCTCCTCACAGGGTATAAACCCCCCTCACAGGGTATAAACATCCTCACAGGGTATAAACATCCTCACAGGGTATAAACCTCCCTAACAGGGTATAAACCTCCTCACAGGATATAAACCTCACTCACAGGATATAAACCTCCCTCACAGGGTATAAACCTCCTCACAGGCTATAAACCTCCTCACAGCGTATAAGCCCTCCTCACAGCGTATAAACCCTCCTCACAGGGTATAAACCCCATCACAGGGTATAAACCCCCTCACAGGGTATAAACCCCCCTCACAGGGTATAAACCTCCTCACAGGGCATAAACCCCCTCACAGGGTATAAACCTCCTCACAGCATATAAACCTCCCTTACAGGGTATAAACCTCCTCACAGCATATAAACCTCCCTTACAGGGTATAAACCTCCTCACAGGGTATAATCCTCCCTCACAGGGTATCAACACCCTCACAGGGTATAAACCTCCTCACAAGGTATAAACCTCTTGCAGGGTATAAACCCCCCTTACAGGGTATAAACCACCTCACATGGTATAAACCTCCTCACGGGGTATAAACCCCCCTCACAGGGTATAAACCTCCCTCACGGGGCATAAAGCCCTCTCACAGGGTATAAACCATCCTCACAGGGTATAAACCACCCTCACAGGGTATAAACCTCCTCACAGGGTATAAAACTCCCTCACAGGGTATAAACGTCCCTCACAGGGTATAAACTCCCGTCAAAGGCTATAAACCACCCTCACAGGGTATAAACCTCCCTCACAGGGTATAAACTCACTCAGAGGGTATAAACCCCCCTCACAGTGTATAAACCTCCTCACAGGGTATAAACCTCCCTCACAGGGTATAAACCTCCTCACAGGGTATAAACCCCCTCACAGGGTAAAAACCTCCTTCACAGGGTATAAACCCCCCTCACAGGTTATAAACCTCCCTGACAGGGTATAAACCCCCCTCACAGAGTATACACCTCCTCACAGGTTATAAACCCCTTCACAGGGTATAAACCTCCTCACAGGGTATAAACCTCCCTCACAGGGTATAAACCTCCCTCACAGGGTATAAACCTCCCTCACACGTTCTCAACCTCCCTCACAGGGTCTCAACCTCCCTCACAGGGTCTCAACTTCCTCACAGGGTATAAACCCCCTCTCAGGGTATAAACCCCCCTCACAGGGTATAAACCTCCTCACAGGGGATAAACCCCCTCACAGGGTATAAACCTCCTCACAGGATATAAACCCCCTCACAGGGTATAAACATTGTCACAGGGAATAAACCCCCTCACAGTGTATAAACCTCCTCACAGGGTATAAACCTCCCGCACAGGGTATAATCCTCCCTCACTGGCTATAATCCCCCTCACAGGGTATAAACCTCCCTCACAGGGTATAAACCCCTCTCACAGGGTATAAACCTCCTCACAGGGTATAAACCTCCTCACAGGGTATAAACCTCCCGAACAGGGTATAAACCTCCTCACAGGATATAAACCTCACTCACAGGATATAAACCTCCCTCACAGGGTATAAACCTCCTCACAGGCTATAAATCTCCTCACAGCGTATAAGCCCTCCTCACAGCGTATAAACCCTCCTCACAGGGTATAAACCCCATCACAGGGTATAAACACCTCACAGGATATAAACCCCCCGCACAGGGTATAAACCTCCTCACAGGGCATAAACCCCCTCACAGGGTATAAACCTCCTCACAGCGTATAAACCTCCCTTACAGGGTATAAACCTCCTCACAGGGTATAAACCTCCCTCACAGGGTATCAACACCCTCACAGGGTATAAACCTCCCTCACAGGATATAAACCTCCTCACAGGGTATAAACCTCCCTCACAGGTATAAACCTCCTCACAGGGTATAAACCCCCCTCACAGGGTATAAACCTCCTCACAGGGTATAAACCCCCCTCACAGGGTATAAACCTCCTCACAGGGTATAAACCTCCTCACAGGGTATAAACCTCCCTAACAGGGTATAAACCTCCTCACAGGATATAAACCTCACTCACAGGATATAAACCTCCCTCACAGGGTATAAACCTCCTCACAGGCTATAAATCTCCTCACAGCGTATAAGCCCTCCTCACAGCGTATAAACCCTCCTCACAGGGTATAAACCCCATCACAGAGTATAAACCCCCTCACAGGGTATAAACCCCCCTCACAGGGTATAAACCTCCTCACAGGGCATAAACCCCCTCACAGGGTATAAACCTCCTCACAGCGTATAAACCTCCCTTACAGGGTATAAACCTCCTCACAGGGTATAATCCTCCCTCACAGGGGATCAACACCCTCACAGGGTATAAACCTCCCTCACATGATATAAACCTCCTCACAGGGTATAAACCTCCCTCACAGGTATAAACCTCCTCACAGGGTATAAACCCCCTCACAGGGTATAAACCCCCCTCACAGGTTATAAACCTCCTCACAGGGTATAAACCCCCTCACAGGGTATAAACCTCCTCACAGCGTATAAACCATCCTCACAGGATATAAGCCTCCTCACAGGGTATAAACCTCCCTCACAGGGTCTAAACCTCCCTCAAAGGGTATAAACCCTCCTCACAGGGCATAAACCTCCCTCACAGGGTATAAACCCCCCTCACAGTGTGTAAACCCCTCACAGGGTATAAACCTCCCTCACAGGCTATAAACCCCCCTCACAGGGCATAAACCCTCCTCACAGGGTATAAACCTCCCTCACAGGGTATAAACCTCCTCACAGGGTATAAACCTCCCTCACAGTGTATAAACCTCCTCAGAGGGTATAAACCTCCCTCACAGGGTATAAACCCCCCTCACAGGGTATAAACCTCCTCACAGGGTATAAACCTCCTCACAGGGTATAAACCTCCCTAACAGGGTATAAACCTCCTCACAGGATATAAACCTCACCCACAGGGTATAAACCTCCCTCACAGGATATAAACCTCCCTCACAGGATATAACCTCCTCACAGGGAATAAACCTCCCTCACAAGGTCTCAACCTCCCTCACAGGGTATAAACACCCCTCACAGGGTATAAACCTCCCTCACAGGTTCTCAACCTCTCTCACAGCGTAAAAACATCCCACACAGTGTATAAACATCCCACACAGGGTATAAACCTGTCTCACAGGGTATAAACCCCCCTGACAGGGTATAAACTTCTCTCACAGGGTATAAACCCCCTCACAGGGTATAAACCTCCCTCACTGGGTATAAACCTCCCTCACAGGGTATAAACTTCCCTCACAGGGTATAAACTTCCCTCACAGGGTATAAACTCCCGTCAAAGGCTATAAACCCCCCTCACAGGGTATAAACCTCCTCACAGGGTATAAACCTCCCTCACAGGGTATAAACCTCCCTCACAGGGTATAAACCTCCCTCACACGTTCTCAACCTCCCTCATAGGGTCTCACCCTCCCTCACAGGGTATAAACCTCCTCACAGGGGATAAACCCCCTCACAGGGTATAAACCTCCTCACAGGATATAAACACCCTCACAGGGTATAAACATCGTCACAGGGAATAAACCCCCTCACAGTGTATAAACCTCCTCACAGGGTAAAAACCCCCCGCACAGGGTATAATCCTCCCTCACTGGCTATAATCCCCCTCACAGAGTATAAACCTCCCTCACAGGGTATAAAGCTCCCTCACAGGGTATAAACCCCCCTCACAGGGTATAAACATCCTCACAGGGTATAAACCTCCCTGACAGGGTATAAACTTCCCTCAAAGGATATAAACCCCCTCAGAGGGTAGAAACCCCCCTCACAGGGTATAAACCTCCTCACAGGTTATAAACCTCCCTCACAGGGTATAAACCCCCTTCACAGGGGAAACACCTCCTCACAGGTTATAAACCCCCTCACAGGGCATAAAGCTCCTCACAAGGTATAAACCTCCCTCACAGGGTATAAAGCCCCCTCACAGGGTATAAATCTCCCTCACAGGGTATAAACCTCCTTCACAGGGTATAAACCCCCTTCACAGGGTATAAATCCCACTCACAGGGATTAAACCCCCCTCACAGGGTATAAACCTCCTCACAGGGAATAAAACCCCTCACAGGGTATAAACCTCCTCACGGGGTATAAACCCCCCTCACAGGGTATAAACCTCCCTCACGGGGCATAAAGCCCCCTCACAGGGTATAAACCTCCCTCACAGGGTATAAACCTCCCTCACAGGGTATAAACCCCCTCACAGGGTATTAACCCCACCCACCTCTCAGGGTATAAATCTCCCTCACAGGGTCTCAACCTCCGTCACAGGGAATAAACCCACTCACAGAGTATAAACCCCCCTCACAGGATATAAACCCCCCTTACAGTGTATAAACCTCCCTCACAGGGTATAAACTTCCCTCACAGGGTACAAACTTCCCTCACAGGGTATAAACTCCCGTCAAAGGCTATAAACCCCCCTCACAGGGTATAAACCTCCCTCACAGGGTCTCAACCTCCCTCACAGGGTATAAACCTCCCTCACAGGGTATAAACCCCCCTCACAGGGTATAAAACTCCCTCACAGGTTATAAACCCCCTCACAGGGTATAAACCTCCCTCACAGGATATAAACCTCCCTCACAGGGTCTCAACCTCCCTTGGAGGATATAACCTCCTCACAGGGAATAGACCTCCCTCACAAGGTCTCAACCTCCCTCACAGGGTATAAACACCCCTCACAGGGTATAAACCACCCTCACAGGGTCTCAACCTCCCTCACAGCGTATAAACATCCGACACAGTGTATAAACATCCCACACAGGGTATAAACCTGTCTCACAGGGGATAAACCCCCCTCACAGGGTATAAACTTCTCTCACAGGGTATAAACCTCCCTCACAGGGTATAAACCTCCCTCACTGGGTATAAACCACCCTCACAGGGTATAAACTTCCCTCACAGGGTCTCAACCTCCCTCACAGGGTATAGACACGCCACACAGGGTATAAACATCCCTCACAGTGTCTCAACCTCCCTCACAACGTATAAACATCCCACACAGTGTATAAACATCCCACACAGGGTATAAACCTCTCTCACAGGGTATAAACCCCCCTCACAGGGTATAAACTTCTCTCACAGGGTATAAACCCCCTCACAGGTTATGAACCTCCCTCACTGGGTATAAACCTCCCTCACAGGGTCTCAACCTCCCTCACAGGGTATAAACCTCCCTCACAGGGTATAAACCCCCCTCACAGGGTATAACCTCGCTCACAGGGTCTCAACCTCCCTCACAGGGTATAAACCCCACTCACAGGGTATAAACCCCCCTCACAGGGTATAAAACCCACTTAAAGGGTATAAACCTTCCTCACAGGGTATAATCCTCCCTCACAGGGTCTCAACCTCCCTCACAGGGTATAAACCTCGCTCACAGGGTCTCAACCTCCCTCACAGGGTATAAACGCCACTCACAGGGTATAAACCCCCCTCACAGGGTATAAAACCCACTTAAAGGGTATAAACCTTCCTCACAGGGTATAATCCTCCCTCACAGGGTCTCAACCTCCCTCACAGGGTATAAACCTCCCTCACAGGGTATAAACCTCCTCACAGGGTATAAACCTCCCTCACAGGGTATAAACTTCCCTCACAGGGTATAAACTCCGGTCAAAGGCTATAAACCCCCCTCACAGGGTATAAACCTCCCTCACAGGGTATAAACCCACTCAGAGGGTATAAACCCCCCTCACAGGGTATAAACCTCCCTCACAGGGTATAAACCTCCTCACAGGGTATAAACCCCCTCACAGGGTATAAACCTCCTTCACAGGGTATAAACCCCCCTCACAGGGTATACACCTCCCTGACAGGGTATAAACCCCCCTCACAGTGTATACACCTCCTCACAGGTTATAAACCCCCTCACAGGGTATAAACCTCCTCACAGGGTATAAACCTCCCTCACAGGGTATAAACCTCCCTCACACGTTCTCAACCTCCCTCACAGGGTCTCAACCTCCCTCACAGGGTCTCAACTTCCTCACAGGGTATAAACCCCCTCTCAGGGTATAAACCCCCCTCACAGGGTATAAACCTCCTCACAGGGGATAAACCCCCTCACAGGGTATAAACCTCCTCACAGGATATAAACCCCCTCACAGGGTATAAACATCGTCACAGGGAATAAACCCCCTCACAGTGTATAAACCTCCTCACAGCGTATAAACCTCCCGCACAGGGTATAATCCTCCCTCACTGGCTATAATCTCCCTCACAGGGTATAAACCTCCCTCACAGGGTATAAACCTCCCTCACAGGGTATAAACCCCCCTCACAGGGTATAAACCTCCTCACAGGGTATAAACGTCCTCACAGGGTATAAACCTCCCTAACAGGGTATAAACCTCCTCACAGGATATAAACCTCACTCACAGGATATAAACCTCCCTCACAGGGTATAAACCTCCTCACAGGCTATAAATCTCCTCACAGCGTATAAGCCCTCCTCACAGCGTATAAACCCTCCTCACAGGGTATAAACCTCCTCACAGGGCATAAACCTCCTCACAGCGTATAAACCTCCCTTACAGGGTATAAACCTCCTCACAGGGTATAATCCTCCCTCACAGGGTATCAACACCCTCACAGGGTATAAACCTCCCTCACAGGATATAAACCTCCTCACAGGGTATAAACCTCTTCACAGGGTATAAAACTCCCTCACAGGGTATAAACCCCTTCACAGGGTATAAACCCCCTTCACAGGGTATAAACCTCCCTCACAGGATATAAACCTCCCTCACAGGATCTTAACCTCCCTCACAGGATATAACCTCCTCACAGGGAATAAACCTCCCTCACAAGGTCTCAACCTCCCTCACAGGGTATAAACACCACCCACAGGGTATAAACCTCCCTCACAGTGTCTCAACCTTCCTCACAGCGTATAAACATCCCACACAGTGAATAAACATTGCACACAGGGTATAAACCTCTCTCACAGGGTATAAACCCCCCTCACAGGGTATAAACTTCTCTCACAGGGTATAAACCCCCTCACAGTTTATAAACCTCCCTCACTCGGTATAAACCTCCCTCACAGGGTCTCAACCTCCCTCACAGGGTATAAACCCCCCTCACAGGGTATAAACCCCCCTCACAGGGTATAAACATCGCTCACAGGGTCTCAACCTCCCTCACAGGGTATAAACCCCACTCACAGGGTATAAACCCCCCTCACAGGGTATAAACCTCGCTCACAGGGTATAAACCTCCCTCACAGGGTATAAAACCCCTCACAGGGTATAAACCCCACTCACAGGGTATAAACCCCCCTCACAGGGTATAAAACTCCCTCACAGGGTATAACCCCCCTCACAGGGTATAAACCCCCTTCACAGGGTATAAACCTCCCTCACAGGATATAAACCTCCCTCACAGGGTCTCAACCTCCCTCACAGGATATAACCTCCTCACAGGGAAAAAACCTCCCTCACAAGGTCTCACCTCCCTCACAGGGTATAAACACCCCTCACAGGGTATAAACTTCCCTCACAGCGTATAAACCCTCCTCACAGGGTATAAACCCCATCACAGGGTATAAACCCCCTCACAGGGTATAAACCCCCCTCACAGGGTATAAACCTCCTCAGAGGGCATAAACCCCCTCACAGGGTATAAACCTCCTCACAGCGTATAAACCTCCCTTACAGGGTATAAACCTCCTCACAGGGTATAAACCTCCCTCACAGGGTAACAACACCCTCACAGGGTATAAACCTCCCTCACAGGATATAAACCTCCTCACAGGGTATAAACCTCCCTCACAGGTATAAACCTCCTCACAGGGTATAAACCCCCCTCACAGGGTATAAACCTCCTCACAGGGTATAAACCTCCTCACAGGGTATAAACCTCCCTAACAGGGTATAAACCTCCTCACAGGATATAAACCTCACTCACAGGATATAAACCTCCCTCACAGGGTATAAACCTCCTCACAGGCTATAAATCTCCTCACAGCGTATAAGCCCTCCTCACAGCGTATAAACCCCCCTCACAGGGTATAAACCCCATCACAGGGTATAAACCCCCTCACAGGGTATAAACCCCCCTCACAGGGTATAAACCTCCTCACTGGGCATAAACCCCCTCACAGGGTATAAACCCCCTCACAGGGTATAAACCCCCCTCACAGGGTATAAACCTCCTCACTGGGCATAAACCCCCTCACAGGGTATAAACCTCCTCACAGCGTATAAACCTCCCTTACAGGGTATAAACCTCCTCACAGGGTATAATCCTCCCTCACAGGGTATCAACACCCTCACAGGGTATAAACCTCCCTCACAGGATATAAACCTCCTCACAGGGTATAAACCTCCCTCACAGGTATAAACCTCCTCACAGGGTATAAACCTCCTCACAGCGTATAAACCTCCTCACAGGGTATAAACCCCCCTCACAGGGTATAAACCTCCTCACAGGGTATAAACCCCCTCACAGGGTATAAACCTCCTCACAGCGTATAAACCTCCCTCACAGGGTATAAACCCCCCTCACAGGGTATAAACCTCGCTCACAGGGTATAAACCTCCCTCACAGGGTATAAAACCCCTCACAGGGTATAAACCCCACTCACAGGGTATAAACCCCCCTCACAGGGTATAAAACTCCCTCACAGGGTATAACCCCCCTCACAGGGTATAAACCCCCTTCACAGGGTATAAACCTCCCTCACAGGATATAAACCTCCCTCACAGGGTCTCAACCTCCCTCACAGGATATAACCTCCTCACAGGGAAAAAACCTCCCTCACAAGGTCTCACCTCCCTCACAGGGTATAAACACCCCTCACAGGGTATAAACTTCCCTCACAGCGTATAAACCCTCCTCACAGGGTATAAACCCCATCACAGGGTATAAACCCCCTCACAGGGTATAAACCCCCCTCACAGGGTATAAACCTCCTCAGAGGGCATAAACCCCCTCACAGGGTATAAACCTCCTCACAGCGTATAAACCTCCCTTACAGGGTATAAACTTCCTCACAGGGTATAAACCTCCCTCACAGGGTATCAACACCCTCACAGGGTATAAACCTCCCTCACAGGATATAAACCTCCTCACAGGGTATAAACCTCCCTCACAGGTATAAACCTCCTCACAGGGTATAAACCCCCCTCACAGGGTATAAACCTCCTCACAGGGTATAAACCTCCTCACAGGGTATAAACCTCCCTAACAGGGTATAAACCTCCTCACAGGATATAAACCTCACTCACAGGATATAAACCTCCCTCACAGGGTATAAACCTCCTCACAGGCTATAAATCTCCTCACAGCGTGTAAGCCCTCCTCACAGCGTATAAACCCCCCTCACAGGGTATAAACCCCATCACAGGGTATAAACCCCCCTCACAGGGTATAAACCTCCTCACAGGGCATAAACCCCCTCACAGGGTATAAACCTCCTCACAGCGTATAAACCTCCCTTACAGGGTATAAACCTCCTCACAGGGTATAATCCTCCCTCACAGGGTATCAACACCCTCACAGGGTATAAACCTCCCTCACAGGATATAAACCTCCTCACAGGGTATAAACCTCCCTCACAGGTATAAACCTCCTCACAGGGTATAAACCTCCTCACAGCGTATAAACCTCCTCACAGGGTATAAACCCCCCTCACAGGGTATAAAACCCCTCACAGGGTATAAACCCCACTCACAGGGTATAAACCCCCCTCACAGGGTATAAAACTCCCTCACAGGGTATAACCCCCCTCACAGGATATAAACCTCCCTCACAGGGTCTCAACCTCCCTCACAGGATATAACCTCCTCACAGGGAATAAACCTCCCTCACAAGGTCTCAATCTCCCTCACAGGGTATAAACACCCCTCACAGGGTATAAACCTCCCTAACAGGGTCTCAACCTCTCTCACAGCGTATAAACATCCCACACAGTGTATAAACATCCCACACAGGGTATAAACCTGTCTCACAGGGTATAAACCCCTCTCACAGGGTATAAACTTCTCTCACAGGGTATAAACCCCCTCACAGGGTATAAACCTCCCTCACTGCGTATAAACCACCCTCACAGGGTATAAACTTCCCTCACAGGGTCTCAACCTCTCTCACAGGGTATAAACCTCCTCACAGGGTATAAACCTCCCTCACAGGGTATAAACCTCCTCACAGGGTATAAACCTCCCTCACAGGGTATAAACCTCCCTCACAGGGTATAAACCTCCCTCACACGTTCTCAACCTCCCTCACAGGGTATAAACCTCCTCACAGGCTATAAATCTCCTCACAGCGTATAAGCCCTCCTCACAGCGTATAAACCCTCCTCACAGGTATAAACCTCCTCACAGGGTATAAACCCCCCTCACAGGGTATAAACCTCCCTCACAGGGTATAAACCTCCCTCACAGGGTATAAACCTCCCTCACACGTTCTCAACCTCCCTCACAGGGTCTTAACCTCCCTCACAGGGTCTCAACTTCCTCACAGGGTATAAACCCCCTCTCAGGGTATAAACCCCCCTCACAGGGTATAAGCCTCCTCACAGGGGATAAACCCCCTCACAGGGTATAAACCACTTAACAGGATATAAACCCCCTCACAGGGTATAAACATCGTCACAGGGAATAAACCCCCTCACAGTGTATAAACCTCCCGCACAGGGTATAATCCTCCCTCACTGGCTATAATCCCCCTCACAGGGTATAAACCTCCCTCACAGGGTATAAACCCCCCTCACAGGGTATAAACCTCCTCACAGGGTATAAACCTCCTCACAGGGTATAAACCTCACTCACATGATGTAAACTTCCCTCACAGGGTATAAACCTCCTCACAGGCTATAAATCTCCTCACAGCGTATAAGCCCTCCTCACAGCGTATAAACCCTCCTCACAGGGTATAAACCCCATCACAGGGTATAAACGCCCTCACAAGGTATAAACCCCCCTCACAGGGTATAAACCTCCTCACAGGGCATAAACCCCCTCACAGGGTATAAACCTCCTCACAGCGTATAAACCTCCCTTACAGGGTATAAACCTCCTCACAGGGTATAAACCTCCCTCACAGGGTATCAACACCCTCACAGGGTATAAACCTCCCTCACAGGATATAAACCTCCTCACAGGGTATAAAACCTCCTCACAGGGTATAAACCTCCTCACAGGGCATAAACCCCCTCACAGGGTATAAACCTCCTCACAGCGTATAAACCTCCCTTACAGGGTATAAACCTCCTCACAGGGTACAATCCTCCCTCACAGGGTATCAACACCCTCACAGGGTATAAACCTCCCTCACAGGGTATAAACCCCCCTCACAGGGTATAAACCTCGCTCACAGGGTATAAACCTCCCTCACAGGGTATAAAACCCCTCACAGGGTATCAACCCCACTCACAGGGTATAAACCCCCCTCACAGGGTATAAAACTCCCTCACAGGGTATAACCCCCCTCACAGGATATAAACCTCCCTCACAGGGTCTCAACCTCCCTCACAGGATATAACCTCCTCACAGGGAATAAACTTGCCTCACAAGGTCTCAACCTCCCTCACAGGGTATAAACACCCCTCACAGGGTATAAACCTCCCTCACAGGGTCTCAACCTCTCTCACAGCGTATAAACATCCCACACAGTGTATAAACATCCCACACAGGGTATAAACCTGTCTCACAGGGTATAAACCCTCTCACAGGGTATAAGCTTCTCTCACAGGGTCTCAACCTCCCTCACAGGGTATAAACTTCCCTCACAGGGTATAAACTCCCGTCAAAGGCTATAAACCACCCTCACAGGGTATAAACCTCCCTCACAGGGTATAAATCCACTCAGAGGGTATAAACCCCCCTCACAGTGTATAAACCTCCTCACAGGGTATAAACCTCCCTCACAGGGTATAAACCTCCTCACAGGGTATAAACCCCCTCACAGGGTATAAACCTCCTTCACAGGGTATAAACCCCCCTCACAGGGTATAAACCTCCCTGACAGGGTATAAACCCCCCTCACAGGGTATACACCCCCTCACAGGGTATAAACCTCCTCACAGGGTATAAACCTCCCTCACAGGGTATAAACCTCCCTCACAGGGTATAAACCTCCCTCACACGTTCTCAACCTCCCTCACAGGGTCTTAACCTCCCTCACAGGGTCTCAACTTCCTCACAGGGTATAAACCCCCTCTCAGGGTATAAACCCCCCTCACAGGGTATAAACCTCCTCACAGGGGATAAACCCCCTCACAGGGTATAAACCTCCTCACAGGTTATAAACCCCCTCACAGCGTATAAACATCGTCACAGGGAATAAACCCACTCACAGTGTATAAACCTCCTCACAGGGTATAAACCTCCCGCACAGGGTATAATCCTCCCTCACTGGCTATAATCCCCCTCACAGGGTATAAACCTCCCTCACAGGGTATAAACCTCCCTCACAGGGTATAAACCCCCCTCACAGGGTATAAACCTCCTCACAGGGTATAAACCTCCTCACAGGGTATAAACCTCCCTCACAGGATATAAACTTCCCTCACAGGGTATAAACCTCCTCACAGGCTATAAATCTCCTCACAGCGTATAAGCCCTCCTCACAGCGTATAAACCCTCCTCACAGGGTATAAACCCCATCACAGGGTATAAACCCCTCACAGGGTATAAACCCCCCTCACAGGGTATAAACCTCCTCACAGGGCATAAACCCCCTCACAGGGTATAAACCTCCTCACAGCGTATAAACCTACCTTACAGGGTATAAACCTCCTCATAGGGTATAAACCTCCCTCACAGGGTATCAACACCCTCACAGGGTATAAACCTCCCTCACAGGATATAAACCTCCTCACAGGGTATAAACCTCCCTCACAGGTATAAACCTCCTCACAGGGTATAAACCCCCCTCACAGGGTATAAACCTCCTCACAGGGTATAAACCTCCTCACAGAGTATAAACCTCACTCACATGATATAAACTTCCCTCACAGGGTATAAACCTCCTCACAGGCTATAAATCTCCTCACAGCGTATAAGCCCTCCTCACAGCGTATAAACCCCCCTCACAGGGTATAAACCCCATCACAGGGTATAAACCCCCTCACAGGGTATAAACCCCCCTCACAGGGTATAAACCTCCTCACAGGGCATAAACCCCCTCACAGGGTATAAACCTCCTCACAGCGTATAAACGTCCCTTACAGGGTATAAACCTCCTCACAGGGTATAATCCTCCCTCACAGGGTATCAACACCCTCACAGGGTATAAACCTCCCTCACAGGATATAAACCTCCTCACAGGGTATAAACCTCCCTCACAGGTATAAACCTCCTCACAGGGTATAAACCTCCTCACAGCGTATAAACCTCCTCACAGGGTATAAACCCCCCTCACAGGGTATAAACCTCCTCACAGGGTATAAACCCCCTCACAGGGTATAAACCTCCTCACAGCGTATAAACCTCCCTCACAGGATATAAGCCTCCTCACAGGGTATAAACCTCCCTCACAGGGTCTAAACCTCCCTCAAAGGGTATAAACCCTCCTCACAGGGTATAACCCCCCCTCACAGGGTGTAAACCCCTCACAGGGTATAAACCTCCCTCACAGGCTATAAACCTCCCTCACAGGGCATAAACCCTCCTCACAGGGTATAAACCTCCCTCACAGGGTATAAACCTCCTCACAGGGTATAAACCTCCCTCACAGTGTATAAACCTCCCTCACAGGTATAAACCTCCTCACAGGGTATAATTCCCCCTCACAGGGTATAAACCTCCTCACAGGGTATAAACCTCCTCACAGGGTATAAACCTCCCTAACAGGGTATAAACCTCCTCACAGGATATAAACCTCACTCACAGGATATAAACCTCCCTCACAGGGTATAAACCTCCTCACAGGCTATAAATCTCCTCACAGCGTATAAGCCCTCCTCACAGCGTATAAACCCTCCTCACAGGGTATAAACCCCATCACAGAGTATAAACCCCCTCACAGGGTATAAACCCCCCTCACAGGGTATAAACATCCTCACAGGGCATAAACCCCCTCACAGGGTATAAACCTCCTCAAAGCGTATAAACCTCCCTTACAGGGTATAAACCTCCTCACAGGGTATAAACCTCCCTCACAGGGTATCAACACCCTCACAGGGTATAAACCTCCCTCACAGGATATAAACCTCCTCACAGGGTATAAACCTCCCTCACAGGTATAAACCTCCTCACATGGTATAAACCCCCCTCACAGGGTATAAACCTCCTCACAGGGTATAAACCTCCTCACAGGGTATAAACCTCCCTAACAGGGTATAAACCTCCTCACAGGATATAAACCTCACTCACAGGATATAAACCTCCCTCACAGGGTATAAATCTCCTCACAGGCTATAAACCTCACTCACAGGATATAAACCTCCCTCACAGGGTATAAACCTCCTCACAGGCTATAAATCTCCTCACAGCGTATAAGCCCTCCTCACAGCGTATAAACCCCCCTCACAGGGTATAAACCCCATCACAGGGTATAAACCCCCTCACAGGGTATAAACCCCCCTCACAGGGTATAAACCTCCTCACAGGGCATAAACCCCCTCACAGGGTATAAACCTCCTCACAGCGTATAAACCTCCCTTACAGGGTATAAACCTCCTCACAGGGTATAATCCTCCCTCACAGGGTATCAACACCCTCACAGGGTATAAACCTCCCTCACAGGATATAAACCTCCTCACAGGGTATAAACCTCCCTCACAGGTATAAACCTCCTCACAGGGTATAAACCCCCCTCACAGGGTATAAACCTCCTCACAGGGTATAAACCTCCTCACAGGGTATAAACCTCCCTAACAGGGTATAAACCTCCTCACAGGGCATAAACCCCCTCACAGGGTATAAACCTCCTCACAGCGTATAAACCTCCCTTACAGGGTATAAACCTTCTCACAGGGTACAATCCTCCCTCACAGGGTATCAACACCCTCACAGGGTATAAACCTCCCTCACAGGGTATAAACCCCCCTCACAGGGTATAAACCTCGCTCACAGGGTATAAACCTCCCTCACAGGGTATAAACCTCCTCACAGCGTATAAACCTCCCTTACAGGGTATAAACCTCGCTCACAGGGTATAAACCTCCCTCACAGGGTATAAAACCCCTCACAGGGTATCAACCCCACTCACAGGGTATAAACCCCCCTCACAGGGTATAAAACTCCCTCACAGGGTATAACCCCCCTCACAGGATATAAACCTCCCTCACAGGGTCTCAACCTCCCTCACAGGATATAACCTCCTCACAGGGAATAAACCTCCCTCACAAGGTCTCAACCTCCCTCACAGGGTATAAACACCCCTCACAGGGTATAAACATCCCACACAGGGTATAAACCTGTCTCACAGGGTATAAACCCCTCTCACAGGGTATAAACTTCTCTCACAGGGTCTCAACCTCCCTCACAGGTTATAAACCTCCTCACAGGGTATAAACCTCCCTCACAGGGTATAAACTTCCCTCACAGGGTATAAACTCCCGTCAAAGGCTATAAACCACCCTCACAGGGTATAAACCTCCCTCACAGGGTATAAACCCACTCATAGGGTATAAACCCCCCTCACAGTGTATAAACCTCCTCACAGGGTATAAACCTCCCTCACAGGGTATAAACCTCCTCACAGGGTATAAACCCCCTCACAGGGTATAAACCTCCTTCACAGGGTATAAACCCCCCTCACAGGGTATAAACCTCCCTGACAGGGTATAAACCCCCCTCACAGGGTATACACCTCCTCACAGGTTATAAACCCCCTCACAGGGTATAAACCTCCTCACAGGGTATAAACCTCCCTCACAGGGTATAAACCTCCCTCACACGTTCTCAACCTCCCTCACAGGGTCTTAACCTCCCTCACAGTGTGTCAACTTCCTCACAGGGTATAAACCCCCTCTCAGGATATAAACCCCCCTCACAGGGTATAAACCTCCTCACAGGGGATAAACCCCCTCACAGGGTATAAACCTCCTCACAGGATATAAACCCCCTCACAGCGTATAAACATCGTCACAGGGAATAAACCCCCTCACAGTGTATAAACCTCCTCACAGGGTATAAACCTCCCGCACAGGGTATAATCCTCCCTCACTGGCTATAATCCCCCTCACAGGGTATAAACCTCCCTCACAGGGTATAAACCTCCCTCACAGGGTATAAACCCCCCTCACAGGGTATAAATCTCCTCACAGGGTATAAACCTCCTCACAGGGTATAAACCTCACTCACAGGATATAAACTTCCCTCACAGGGTATAAACCTCCTCACAGGCTATAAATCTCCTCACAGCGTATAAGCCCTCCTCACAGCGTATAAACCCTCCTCACAGGGTATAAACCCCATCACAGGGTATAAACCCCTCACAGGGTATAAACCCCCCTCACAGGGTATAAACCTCCTCACAGGGCATAAACCCCCTCACAGGGTATAAACCTCCTCACAGCGTATAAACCTCCCTTACAGGGTATAAACGTCCTCACAGGGTATAAACCTCCCTCACAGGGTATCAACACCCTCACAGGGTATAAACCTCCCTCACAGGATATAAACCTCCTCACAGGGTATAAACCTCCCTCACAGGTATAAACCTCCTCACAGGGTATAAACCCCCCTCACAGGGTATAAACCTCCTCACAGGGTATAAACCTCCTCACAGGGTATAAACCTCACTCACATGATATAAACTTCCCTCACAGGGTATAAACCTCCTCACAGGCTATAAATCTCCTCATAGCGTATAAGCCCTCCTCACAGCGTATAAACCCTCCTCACAGGGTATAAACCCCATCACAGGGCATAAACCCCCTCACAGGGTATAAACCTCCTCACAGGGTATAAACCTCCCTCACAGGTATAAACCTCCTCACAGGGTATAAACCCCCCTCACAGGGTATAAACCTCCTCACAGGGTATAAACCTCCTCACAGAGTATAAACCTCCCTAACAGGGTATAAACCTCCTCACAGGATATAAACCTCACTCACAGGATATAAACCTCCCTCACAGGGTATAAACCTCCTCACAGGCTATAAATCTCCTCACAGCGTATAAGCCCTCCTCACAGCGTATAAACCCCCCTCACAGGGTATAAACCCCATCACAGGGTATAAACCCCCTCACAGGGTATAAACCCCCCTCACAGGGTATAAACCTCCTCACAGGGCATAAACCCCCTCACAGGGTATAAACCTCCTCACAGCGTATAAACCTCCCTTACAGGGTATAAACCTCCTCACAGGGTATAATCCTCCCTCACAGGGTATCAACACCCTCACAGGGTATAAACCTCCCTCACAGGGTCTAAACCTCCCTCAAAGGGTATAAACCCTCCTCACAGGGCATAAACCTCCCTCACAGGGTATAACCCCCCCTCACAGGGTGTAAACCCCTCACAGGGTATAAACCTCCCACACAGGCTATAAACCTCCCTCACAGGGCATAAACCCTCCTCACAGGGTATAAACCTCCCTCACAGGGTATAAACCTCCTCACAGGGTATAAACCTCCCTCACAGTGTATAAACCTCCTCAGAGGGTATAAACCTCCCTCACAGGGTATAAACCCCCCTCACAGGGTATAAACCTCCTCACAGGGTATAAACCTCCTCACAGGGTATAAACCTCCCTAAATGGGTATAAACCTCCTCACAGGATATAAACCTCACTCACAGGATATAAACCTCCCTCACAGGGTATAAACCTCCTCACAGGCTATAAATCTCCTCACAGCGTATAAGCCCTCCTCACAGCGTATAAACCCTCCTCACAGGGTATAAACCCCATCACAGAGTATAAACCCCCTCACAGGGTATAAATCCCCCTCACAGGGTATAAACATCCTCACAGGGCATAAACCTCCTCACAGCGTATAAACCTCCCTTACAGGGTATAAACCTCCTCACAGGGTATAAACCTCCCTCACAGGATATAAACCTCCTCACAGGGTATAAACCTCCCTCACAGGGTATAAACCTCCTCACAGGGTATTAACCTCCTCACAGCGTATAAACCTCCTCACAGGGTATAAACCCCCTCACAGGGTATAAACCTCCTCACAGGGTATAAACCCCCTCACAGTGTATAAACCTCCTCACAGCGTATAAACCTCCCTCACAGGATATAAGCCTCCTCACAGGGTATAAACCTCCCTCACAGGGTTTAAACCTCCCTCAAAGGGTATAAACCCTCCTCACAGGGCATAAACCTCCCTCACAGGGTATAAACCCCCCTCACAGGGTGTAAACCCCCCTCACAGGGTATAAACCACCCTCACAGGCTATAAACCCTCCTCACAGGGCATAAACCCTCCTCACAGTGTATAAACCTCCCTCACAGGGTATAAACCTCCTCACAGGGTATAAACCTCCCTCACAAGGTATAAACCTCCTCAGAGGGTATAAACCTCCCTCACAGGGTATAAACCTCCCTCACAGAGTATAAACCTCCCTCACAGGGTATAAACCCCCTCACAGTGTATCAACCCCATCACAGGTTTTACCCCCCTCACACAGTTCACACATATAAAGAGACTACAAGGATCGGTCAGGGAGTGCTCGCAGTGGATCTTGGCTGTCCTGGTGAGGATATTAATTTTCGTCCTGCATTTCAATGGATTTCAAGGAGGTGGCACTCCCTGCCAGAGCCCCCACCCTCCATAAAGTTTGTCCAACAGACAGCAATGTCCTCGCCCCCGAGCCCAGGCTGATCGGCTCCTCTGTGCCAGATCCTGTGTTTGGCCCCCTTAAGTTTGCCGCTTGTTCACTATGTTGCTTTTTGTTCAGGCTGACTGTGCTTGGTCAAAGAGGTAGGCTTTAAGGAGCAAAGCGAGGGATGCTTTACTATGTTGAAGGCACTATATAATTATAAGTTGTTGTTGTTGGATGAGCTCTAGTTTACGTAGGATAGAATGTGGAAGGCCAGCCAGGAGTGTGTTGGAGTAGAGGTCTAGAGGTAACAAAGGCATGGATGAGGGTTCAGCAGCGGATGAGTTGAGGCAGGAGCGGAGTCGGGCATTGTTACGGAGGTGGAAATAGACGGACTTAGTTATGGCGCGGATATGTCGTCAGAAGTTCAGCTCGGGATCAAATATGACACCACCGTTGCAAACAGTCTGGTTTAGCCTCAGACAGTTGCCAGGGAGAGGGATGGAGTCGGTGACTAGAGAACGCAGTTTGTGGCGGGGACCAAAGACAATGGCTTCGGTCTTCCCAATATTAGGAAATTTCAGCTCAGCCAGTACTGAATGTTGGTCAGTGTGGCAATTTAGAGACCGTGGAGGGGTCGAGAGAAGTGGCAGTGAGGTAGAGCTTGGTGTGGTCAGCATACATGTGGGAACTGACTCCGTGTTTTCGGATGATGTCGCCAAGAGGCAATATATAGATGAGAAACAGGAGGGGGCCATGGATAGATCCTTGGGGGATACCAGAGGTAACGATGCGGGGGCGGGAGGAGAAGCCGTTGCAGGTGATTCTCTGGCTATGATTAGATAGATAAGAATGGAACCAGGCGAGTGCAGTCCCACCCAGCTGGACGATGGTGGAGAGGCGTTGGAGGAGGATGGAGTGGTCAACTGTGTCAAAGGCTGCAGACAAGTCGAGAAGGACGAGGAGGGATAGTCTACCTTTTTCACAGTCACAAAGGATGTTATTTGTGACTTTGAGAGCTGTTTCGGTGCTGTGGCAGGGGCAGATACCTGATTGGGGCGATTCAAAATATGGAATTCTGGGAAAGATGGGCACGGATTTGGGAGGCGACAACATGTTCAAGGACTTTGGAGAGTATAGGAAGGCTGGAGATGGGGCAGCAGCTTGCAAGCTTGGAGTGGTCAAGGATTGTTTTTTTGAGGAGAGGGGTGATGACGGCAGATTTGAGGGTGAGAGGGGCAGTACCTGTGGAGAGAGAACCATTAACAATGTCGGCTAACATGGGAGCCTGGAAGGGAAGTTGGGTGGTCAGCAGTTTGGTGGGAATAAGGTCGAGGGAGCAGGAAGTGGGTCTCATGCACCAGATGAAACTGGAGAAAGATGTGAGTTCAGGGCTAGGGCAGGGGGGAACCTCAGAGGAATTTTGGCCCGGTGGGCTAGGGGAAGGAAGGGAAATGGCAGAGGCAGCTGATCAGATGGTCTCAATCTTTGAGGCAAATAAGTCCATGAGCTCCTCACACTTGTTGTCAGAGGTGAGGGAGGAGGCTGGGGAGAGGGGTTTCAGAAGACGGTTTGTAGTAGAGAAGAGAAGCCGGGGTTTATCTTTACATTCCAGGATGATCCTGGAATTTGGTAGACGAGAGCAGGCTATATGTGCTATATGTGGTCCAGCCAGATCTGGCACTGAATGGCTGAATTAGTTGTCCGCCATATCCATTCAAGCCTGTGTCCCTTGGCCTTAAGGGAACGGAGATGAGGGCCATATCGGGGGAACGGCCTGGGTGAGGGAGGGTAATGGTGTTAATGGGGACAAGGGCATCAAAGGGGAGGTGAGAGTGTGGTTGAGCAGATCGCAGCTGTAGAAATGGTGTGGTGAATGCAGGCCTAAAGGCGAAACATTTGGGGGTGAAATTGCCCTTTTTTATAGCCCCATTAGCACCTCTGAGGGAGGGGCTTCAATGGGAGATTAATGTACAGGGGGAGAGGCCTCAATGGGAGGTTAATGTACAGGGGGAGGCACCTCAATGGGAGGTTAATGTACAGGGGGAGAGGCTTCACTGGGAGGTTAATGTACAGGGGGAGAGGCTTCAATGGGAGGTTAACGTACAGGGGAGGGGCTTCAATGGGAGGTTAATGTACAGGGAGAGGGGCCTCAATGGGAGGTTAATGTACAGGGAGAGGGGCCTCAATGGGGAGGTTAATGTACAGGGGAGGGGCCTCAATGGGAGGTTAATGTACAGGGGGAGGGGCTTCAATGGGAGGTTAATGTACAAGGGGAGGGGCCTCAATGGGGAGGTTAATGTACAGGGGGAGGGGCTTCAATGGGAGGTTAATGTACAGGGGGAGGGGCCTCAATGGGGAGGTTAATGTACAGGGGAGGGGCCTCAATGGGGAGGTTAATGTACTGAGGGAGAGGCTTCAATGGGAGGGTTAATGTACAGGGGGAGGGGCTTCAATGGGAGATTATTGTACAGGGGGAGGGGCTTCAATGGGAGGTTAATGTACAGGGGGAGGGGCCTCAATGGGAGGTTAATGTACAGGGGGAGGGGCTTCAATGGGAGGGTTAATGTACAGGGGAGGGGCTTCAATGGGAGGTTAATGTACAGGGGAGGGGCTTCAATAGGAGGGTTAATGTACAGGGGGAGGGGCCACAATGATTGGCTTTTTGTAGATTGTTGTAACGTCTGATTTGGGCTACGTTACCGATAGAGTGGGGACAATAACCAGATTTGACCCTGATGTTAAACAGGACATAGAGCAGAGAATCAATATGCAGAGCGCAACCAGTGACTATCTGCAATGGAAACTCAGTCAGCGGAAAGAGAAACGGAATCAGCTGAACAAAGGTTTACTGGATATGATGCTGGAATACGCTGAGCAGAAGTTTGACCCCAACAAGACCATAACCAGGTACAAACCACGCATTGCAGCATTTTCTCACCAGCTGCAGCTCCTTCTGTTCGCATCATCTGTTTTGAAATGTTCTTTTAGGAATTATCCCCAAAGCGCTCTCCACAGTGTTCCAACAAAGCACCTTCGCACCAACTCAAGAAATACACTCCCCCCACGGACCGTGCCAAACTCCCTTTCTCTGCACCAACCGTTCTCTTTCTTTGCCTTTTCTCTCCCTCCTCCCCGGGTGGTGTCCAGGCAGACTGGAGCAGGAGGGTGCCTTGCAGGCTCTCGAGCCTGTTCCACCATCCAATTCGATTGTGGCTGACCTGGACCTTAACGCCGTTTTTCTGCCTTTGCTCCATATTCCTTGACACCCTTACCCAACAAAAATCTATCCATCTTGAAGTCTTGAAGATTTCACTTCACCCCCAGCATCCACAGCCTTTGTGTGAAAAGGTGCTCCCCGATTTCATTCAGGAAATACTCAGCGGGTCAGGCAGTATCTGTGGAGAGAGACACAGAGATATTGCTTCAGGTCGATGACCCTTCGTCAGTCCTGAATGGCTCTAATTTCAAGAAGCAGAGGCGAGAGGAGAATTTTTGATCTGGATGCACTCCCTGTTGGAAGAAGATTCAATAGTAACTTTCAAAAGGGAATCGAATGAATACTTGAATGGGAAACGTTTACTGGACGATGGGAATAGAGCAGGGAAGTGGGACTAATTGGAAAGCTCTTTCACAGAATCGGCACATCCACGATGGGCCGAATGGCCTCCTTCTGCGCTGTAAGATTCTGTGATACTATATAGATGGAATTGAGTGGTTCAGTAACGCTTTCCATGTTCTCACTCTGTCTCCTCCATTTCTGTTCCTTGCTTGTTCTCCTCTCTCGCTTCCATCTCTTTCTTGCCTAACATTTGTCTCTCACTTTTATCCCTCACTTTGGAGTCATCCTCTTCTCTCTTCCGTTCATCTCTCTCTCCTTCACTAGTTTTATCTCCCCTTCCTTTTCATCATTCTCCTTTTTCATGTTCACCTCTCTGGACCCTTACGACTCTCTCCACCCTCGCCTGGCTCCATTCTTATCTAACCAGATGTAGCTTCTCTTCCCGCCCCGCACTGTTACCTCTGGTGTCCCCCAAGGATCTAGCCTTAGCCCCCTCCTATTTCTCATTTACATGCTGCCCCTTGGTGACATAATCCGAAAACATGGAGTCAGTTCCCACATCTACGCTGATGACACCCAGTTCGACCTCACTACCATTTCTCTCGACTCTCGACCCCTTCACGGTCTCTTAATAGTCGGACTGTTTGTCCTTTTGGTTTATTTCCTTGCGCCTTATTTTCTTTCAATTTTTAACATAAGAACATCAGAAATAGGAGCAGGAATAGGCCAGATGGCCCCTCGAGCCTACTCCGCCATTCAATATGATCATGGCTGATTTGATCATGGACTCAGCTCTACTTCCCTGCCCGCTCCCCATAACCCCTTATTGTTTAAGAAACTGTCTATTTCTGTCTTAAATTTATTCAATGTCCCAGCTTCCACAGCTCTCTGAGGCAGCGAATTCCACAGATTTACAACCCTCAGCGAAGCAATTTCTCCTCATCTCTGTTTTAAATGGGCGGCCCCTTATTCTAAGATCATGCTCTCTAGTTCTAGTCTCCCCCATCAGTGCAAACATCCTCTCTGCATCCACCTTGTCAAGCCCCCTCATAATCTTACACATTTCGATAAGATCACCTCTCATTCTTCTGAATTCCAATGAGTAGAGGCCCAATCTACTCAACCTTTCCTCATAAGTCAACCCCCTCATCCCCAGAATCAACCGAGTGCACCTTCTCTGAACTGCCTCCAAAACAAGTATATCCTTTCGTAAATATGGAAACCAAAACTGCACGCAGTATTCCAGGTGTGGCCTCACCAATACCTTGTATAGCTGTAGCAAGACTACCCAGTTTTTATACTCCATCCCCTTGCAATAAAGGGGTTACCATTGGCCTTCCTGATCATTTGCTGTATCTGGATACTATCCTTTTGTGTTTCATGCACAAGTACCCCCAGGTCCCACTGTACTGCAGCACTTTGCAATCTGTTATGTATGTAACCCTTGGCAACCTGTATAACACCACCACCAGAGGGCCTACCTGCTGGAGTCCCAAGGAATCCCAGCATCCCTTGGGAGCACTGTATATAAGCAGGCCTCCCACGCTGAACCAGCACTCTGGAGTTTAATTAAAGGAGCTAAGGTCACACTTACTCATTGCATACAGTACTCAGTTGTATCACTTTATTATGAGCGTAACAATTGGCGACGAGATAACAAACAACCACGCGGAAATGCAAAGAACTGTTGGTATCCTGGAGAAATTCTCAGAAGGGGATGATTGGGAGGCCTTCGTGGAGAGGCTTGGCCAATACTTCGTGGCCAACGAGCTGGAAGGGGACGAGAACGCTGCCAAACGAAGGGCGATCCTCCTTACCGTCTGTGGGACAACAATCTATGGCCTCATGAAGAATCTCCGAGCTCCGGTGAAACCAACAACCAAATCCTATGAAGAACTGTGTACGCTGGTCCGGGAGCACCTAAATCCGAAGGAAAGCGTTTTGATGGCGAAGTATCGGTTCTACATGTATCAGCGGTCAGAAGGCCAGGAAGTGGCGAGCTATTTTGCCGAACTAAGGCGCCTTGTAGGATATTGCGAATTCAATGGACTCCTTGAACAAATGCTAAGAGACTTTTTTGTGCTTGGCATTGGCCATGAGGTTATCCTTCGCAAACTATTTACTGTTGATACACCGAATCTGAGCAAAGCCATAACGATAGCCCAAGCATTTATGTCCACCAGCGATAACACCAAACAAATTTCACAGCATAAAGAGGTTTCAGCTAGTACTGTACACAAAGTAACGTCGTTTTCAAGCAGGAATATACATGGCAGAATGTACACGCCGGCAGCTGCACGACCTCAGATGACCCAGAATCTGCCATCAAGCGATAATGCGAGGCAATTAACACCTTGTTGGCGCTGCGGAGGTGATCATCGAGTCCATCAATGCCGCTTCAAACATGATGCGTGCAAAGGCTGTGGAACAATGGGACACCTCCAGCGAATGTGCAGACGAGCTGCAAACCCTGCAAACCACCACGTTGCAGAGGAAGATCGATCCATTATGGATCAGGCTGAACTAGAGACCCGAACCGAGGAGGCAGAAGTGTACGGGGTACACACCTTCACCACGAAATGTCCACTGATCATGTTAAAAGTTGAACTGAACGGAATTCCAGTATCCATGGAACTGGACACGAGTGCGAATCAGTCTATAATGAGCAAAAAGGCCTTCGACAGGCTGTAGAGCAACAAGGTACACAGGCCCAAGCTTAGCCCTATTCACAAGCTAAGAACTTACACCAAAGAGCTGATCCCTGTTATTGGCAACGCAGGAGTAAAAGTCTCCTATGATGGAGCAGTGCACGAACTCCCACTATGGATTGTACCAGGAGATGGTCCCACACTGTTCGGCAGAAGCTGGCTGGGAAAAATCCGCTGGAACTGGGACGACTGCTGAGGGAGTGCTACACTGTCGGAGGTGCCGTCTTTTGGATGAGACGTTAAATCGAGGCCCTGTCTGCTCTCTCAGGTGGACGTAAAAGATCCCGTGGCACTATTTCGTCCGTCGATGACGCCCAGGTTCTGAGCAGATTCCCGTTGTTGTTTGAGCCAGGCATTGGAAGTTTCTCGGGGGCAAAGGTGGTTCCCGGTACACGGCCCATCCACCACAAGGCACAGGCGGCACCATATATGATGCGAGAGAAAGTGGAAATTGAGCTGGACAGGCTGCAGCGAGAAGGCATCATCGCACCAGTGGAGTTCAACGAGTGGGCCAGTCCAATTATTCCACTTCTCAAAGGAGACGGCACGGTCAGAATTTGTGGGGACTATAAAGTAACGATTAACCGTTTTTCATTACAGGACCAGTACCCGATACCCAAGGCAGACGACCTATTTGTGACCCTGGCTGGAGGGAAAACGTTCACCAAGTTGGACCTGACCTCGGTCTACATGACGCAGGAGCTGGAAGAATCTTCGAAAGGCCTCACCTTCATCAACACGCACAAAGGTCTGTTCATCTACAACAGGTGCCCGTTTGGGATTCGTTCGGCCGCGGCAATTTTCCAACAGAACATGGAGAGCCTGCTAAAGTTGGTTCCACGCACCGTGGTTTTCTAGGATGACATATTGATCACAGGTCAGGACACCATCAAACACTTGCAGAACCTGGAAGAGCTTCTAAGTCGGCTAGATCGCGTGGGACTCAGGTTGAAATGCTCGAAGTGTGTATTCCTGGCGCCAAAAGTCGAGTTCTTAGGAAGAAGAATCGCGGCAGATGGTATCAGACCCACCGACGCCAAAACGGAGGCCATCAAGAACGCGCTGAGACCACAGAACATGACGGAGATGCGGTCGTTCCTGGGATTCCTCAACTATTTCGGTAATTTCCTATCTGGGTTAAGCACCTTGCTAGATCCTCTCCATGTGCTACTGCACAAGGGAGACGACTGGGTATGGGGGAAATCAAAAGAGACTGCTTTTGAGAAAGCCAGAAATCTGTTATGTTCCAACAAACTGCTTGTTCTGTATAACCCATGTAAACGATTAGTGCTAGCTTGCGATGCGTCGTCATACGGGGTCGGGTGTGTGTTACAACAGGCTAATGAATCGGGAACATTGCAACCGGTCGCCTATGCGTCCAGGAGTTTGTCCAAGGTTGAAAGGGCTTACAGCATGATTGAAAAAGAAGCTTTGGCGTGCGTTTACGGGGTGAAAAAAATGCACCAGTATCTGTTTGGTCTCAAGTTTGAGCTAGAAACTGACCAGAAGCCACTCATATCGCTATTCTCAGAGAGCAAAGGGATTAACACCAATGCCTCTGCCCGCGTCCAAAGATGGGCGCTCACGCTGTCGGCATACAACTAAGTAATCCGCCACAGACTAGGGACAGAAAACTGCGCTGATGCTCTCAGTTGGCGACCATTGCCCACCACCGGGGTGGAAATGGCACAAACAGCAGACGCTCTTGGTGATAGAAACATAGAAACATAGAAAATAAGTGCAGGAGTAGGCCATTTGGCCCTTCGAGCCTGCACCTCCATTCAATAAGATCATGGCTGAACATTCACCTCAGTATCCCTTTCCTGCTTTCTCTCCACACTCCTCGATCCCTTTAGCCGTAAGGGCCATATCTAATTCCCTCTTGAATATATCCAATGAACTGGCATCAACAACTCTCTGCGGCAGGGAATTCCACAGGTTAACAACTCTCTGAGTGAAGAAGTTTCTCCTCATCTCAGTCCTAAATGGCCTACCCCTCATCCTAAGACTGTGTCCCCTGGTTCTGGACTTCCCCAACATCGGGAACATTCTTCCCGCATCTAACCTGTTCCGTC
Source organism: Pristiophorus japonicus (assembly GCF_044704955.1). Lineage (NCBI taxonomy): Eukaryota > Metazoa > Chordata > Chondrichthyes > Pristiophoridae > Pristiophorus > Pristiophorus japonicus. The sequence goes on along the minus strand of NC_091996.1, from coordinate 71,942,994 downwards.
CCGTCAGAATCTTATATGTTTCTATGAGAACCCCTCTCATCCTTCTAAACTCCAATGTATAAAGGCCCAGTTGATCCAGTCTCTCCTCATACGTCAGTCCAGCCATCCCGGGAATCAATCTGGTGAACCTTCGCTGCATTCCCTCAATAGCAAGAACTTCCCTCCTCAGATTAGGAGACCAAAACTGAACACAATATTCCAGGTGAGGCCTCACCAAGGCCCTGTACAATTGCAGTAAGACCTCCCTGCTCCTATACTCAAATCCCCTAGCGACGAAGGCCAACATGCCATTTGCCTTCTTCACCGCCCACTGTACCTGCATGTCAACTTTCAATGACTGATGAACCATGCCACCCAGGTCTCGTTGCACCTCCCTTTTTCCTAATCTGCCACCATTCAAATAATATTCTGCCTTCGTGTTATTGCCTCCAAAGTGGATAACCTGACATTTATCCACATTATACTGCATCTGCCATGCATTTGTCCACTCACTGAACTTGTCCAAATCACCCTGCAGCTTCTTAGCATCCTCCTCACAGCTCACACCGCCACCCAGTTTAGTGTCATCTGCAAACTTGGAGATATTACATTCAATTCCTTCATCCAAATCATTGATATATATTGAAAGAGCTGGGGTCCCAGCACTGAGCCCTGCGGCACTCCGCTAGTCACTGCCTCCCATTCTGAAAAGGACCCGTTTATCCCGAATCTCTGCTTACTGTCTGCCAACCAATTCTCTATCCACGCCAGTACATTACCCCAATATCATGTGCTTTGATTTTGCACACCAATCTCTTATGTGGGACCTTGTCAAAGGCCTTTTGAAAGTCCAAGTACACTACATCCACTGGTTCTCCCTTGTCTACTCTACTAGTTACATCCTCAAAAAATTCCAGAAGATTTGTCAAGCATGATTTCCCCTTCATACATCCATGCTGACTTGGACCGATCCTGTCACTGCTTTCCAAATGCATTGCTATTTCATCCTTAATAATTGATTCCAACATTTTCCCCACCACTGATGTCAGGCTAACCGGTCTATAATTACCCGTTTTCTCTCTCCCTTCTTTTTAAAAAAGTGGTGTTATATTAGCTACCCTTCAGTCCGTAGGAACGGATCCCAAATTGATAGACTGTTGGAAAATGATCACCAATGCATCCACTATTTCTAGGGCCACTTCCTTACGTACTCTGGGATGCAGACAATCAGGCTCCGGGGATTTATCGGCCTTCAATCCCATCAATTTCCCCAACACAATTTTCCACCTAATAAGGATATCCTTCAGTTCCTCCTTCTCACTAGACCCTCGGTCCCCTAGTACATCCAGAAGGTTATTTGTGTCTTCCTTCGTGAAGACAGAACCAAAGTATTTGTTCAATTGATCTGCCATTTCTTTGTTCCCCATTATAAATTCACCTGAATCTGACTGCAAGGGACCTACGTTTGTCTTCACTAACCTTTTTCTCTTCACATATAGATAGAAGCTTTTGCAGTCAGTTTTTATGTTCCCTGCAAGCTTCCTCTCGTACTCTATTTTCCCCCTCTTAATTAAACCCTTAGTCCTCCTCTGTTGAATTCTAAATTTCTCCCAGTCCTCAGGTTTGTTGCTTTTTTTAGCCAATTTATATGCATCTTCCTTGGTTTTAACACTATCCTTAATTTCCCTTGTTAGCCACAGTTGAGTCACCTTCCCCGTTTTATTTTTACTCCAGACAGGGATATACAATTGCTGAAGTTCATCCATGTGATCTTTGAATGTTTGCCATTGCTTATCCACCGTCAACCCTTTAAGTGTCCTTTGCCAGTCTATTCTAGCCAATTCACGCCTCATACCGTCCGAGTTACCTTTCCTTAAGTTCAGGACCCTAGTTTCTGAATTAAGTGTGTCGCTCTCCAACTTAATAAAGAATTCTGCCATATTATGGTCACTCTTCCTCAAGGGGCCTCGCACAACAAGATTGCTAATTAGTCCCTTCTCATTACACATCTCCCAGTCTAGGAAGGCCAGCTCTCCAGTTGGTTCCTCGACATATTGGTCCATAATACACTCCAGGAAATCCTCTTCCACCTCATTGCTGCCAGTTTGGTTCGCCCAATCAATATGTAGATTAAAGTCGCCCATGATAACTGCTGTACCTTTATTGCACACATCTCTTATTTCTTGTTTGATGCTGTCCCCAACCTCACTACTACTGTTTGGTGGTCTGTACACAACTCCCACTAGCGTTTTCTGCCCTTTGGTATTTCGCAGCTCCACCCATACCGATTCCACATCATCCAAACTAATGTCCTTCCTTACTATTGCATTAATTTCCTCTTTAACCAGCAACGCCACCCTGCCTCCTTTTCCTCTCTGCCTATCCTTCCTAAATGTTGAATACCCCTAGATGTTGAGTTCCCAGCCTTGGTCACCCTGGAGCCATGTCTCCATGATGCCAATTACATCATATCCATTAACTGCTGTCTGCGCAATTATTTCGTCCACGTTATTCCGAATACTCCTTGCATTGAGGCAGAGAGCATTCAGGCTTGTCTTTTTAACACACTTTGCCCCTTTAGAATTTTGCTATTATGTGGCCCTTTTTGTTTTTTGCCTTGGGTTTCTCTGCCCTTCGCTTTTACTATTCTCCTTTCTATCTTTTGCTCCTGCCTCTATTTTATTTCCCTCTGTCTCCCTGCATAGGTTCCCATCCCCCTGCCACATTAGTTTAACTCCTCCCCAAGAGCACGAGCAAACACTCCCCCGAGGACACTGGTTCCGGTCCGGCCCAGGTGCAGGCCGTCCGGTTTGTACTGGTCCCACCTCCCCCAGAACCGGTTGCAATGTCCCAGGAATTTGATTCCCTCCCTTCTGCACCACTCCTCAAGCCACGTATTCATCTGGGCTATCCTGCGACTCCTACTCTGACTTGCACGTGGCACTGGTAGCAATCCTGAGATTACTACTTTTGAGGTCCTACTTTTTAATTTAGCTCCTAGCTCCCTAAATTCGTCTCATAGGACCTCATCCCGTTTTTTTACCTATATCGTTGGTACCTACGTGCACCACGACAACTGGCTGCTCACCCTCCCTTTTCAGAATGTCCTGCAGCCACTCCGAGACATCCTTGACCCTTGCACCAGGGAGGCAACATACCATCCTGGAGTCTCGGTTGCGGCCGCAGAAACGCCTATCTATTCCCCTTACAATTGAATCCCCTACCACTATAGCTCTCCCACTCTTTTTCCTGCCCTCCTGTGCAGCAGAGCCACCCACGGTGTCATGAACTTGGCTGCTGCCCTCCCCTGATGAGTCATCCCCCTCAACAGTACCCAAAGTGATGTATCTGTTTTGCAGGGGGATGACCGCAGGGGACCCCTGCACTATCTTCCTTGCACTGCTCTTCCTGCTGGTCACCCATTTACTATCTGGCTGTGTACCCTTTACCTTGCGATGTGACCAACTCACTAAACATGCTATTCATGTCATTCTCAGCATCGTGCATGCTCCAGAGTGAATCCACCTGCAGTTCCAGTGCCTCAATATGGTCTGTCAGGAGCTGGAGGCGGACACACTTCCTGCACACGTCGTCGTCAGGGACACTGGAAGCGTCCCTGACTTCCCACATAGTACAGGAGGAGCATAACACGTGTCCGAGCTGTCCTGCCATGACTTAACCCTTAGATTAACTTAATTTAGCAACAACAATGCTGAATGTTACTTACTGATATAGAAAAGAAAAAGAAAGAAAAACTACTTACCAATCACCAGCCAATCACTTACCCCCTTGGCTGTGACGTCACCTTTCGATTTCATTCTACACTTTTGCCTCCCTGCTGCAGCTGCCCAAGCCACGCTTGTATAGGGCTCACGAACTCCCGCTCCACCTCTCCGACTCTGCCGCCGATCCCCAGACTCCCGCTGGGCTTGTATAGGCCTCACGAACTCCCGCTCCACCTCTCCGACTCTGCCGCCGATCCCTGGACTCCCGCTGGGCTTGTATAGGCCTCACGAACTCCCGCTCCACCTCTCCGACGCTGCCGCCGATCCCCGCAGAGTCCCAGCGGAGATGCAGGAAGAGATCAAGCCGTTCCAGAGGCGCAAAGACGAAATATCCATACAGGAGGACTGTCTTTTGTGGGTTAATCATGTGGTTTTACCGAAGGAAGGCTGGGAACATTCATACGCGACCTACACAGTGCCAGTAGGATGTGAATAACAGTAGCAACAACAGCAGATTCCAACCCCTGCAGTCTCTTGTGAACTCGCTTGTGTCTCAGCAGGTTGGATGACTGAGTGAATCCCTTCCCACACTCAGAGCAGGTGAACGGCCTCTCCCCAGTGTGAACTCGCTGGTGTTTCAGCAGGGTGGATGAACAAGTGAATCCCTCCGCACACTTTGAGCAGGTGAACGGCCTCTCTCCACTGTGGACTCGCTGGTGTGTCAGCAGGTTGAATGATTGAGTGAATCCCTTCCCTCAATCGGAGCAGGTGAACGATCCCCCCACAGTGTGACTGCGTTGATGAATTTCCAGCCGTGATGGATAATTGAATCTGTTCATTCTGTTAGTTGCCGTTTGTTTCTGCTGTTGTTAATAACCCTTCAACTAGACTTGAGTTTAATATTTTGATATTGCAAGTAACAGTGTTGAAATTTGATGTCTCCAAGATAAGAGGAGACTAATTGATGTCCTGTTTCTGACTGCTCCATTATTGAGGAGCAGTGAGAGATTGGGGCCCAGGAGAGGCGAGGACCCAGGGGCAGCACGGACCAGCCCACACTGCGATCTATGGATAGTAGGAGCATGTGTGCGCACTAGGTCCAAGCTTCAGAGCTTGGTCTCCAGTCGTCTTGGTTATCCCTTGTCACTAGACCAAGACATAGAAACATAGAAACATAGAAAATAGGTGCAGGAGTAGGCCATTCGGCCCTTCTAGCCTGCACCGCCATTCAATGAGTTCATGGCTGAATATGCAACTTCAGTACCCCATTCCTGCTTTCTCACCATACCACTTGATTCCCCTAGTAGTAAGGACTTCATCTAACTCCTTTTTGAATATATTTAGTGAATTGGCCTCAACAACTTTCTGTGGTAGAGAATTCCACAGGTTCACCACTCTCTGGGTGAAGAAATTCCTCCTCATCTCGGTCCTAAATGGCTTCCCCCTTATCCTTAGACTGTGTCCCCTGGTTCTGGACTTCCCCAACATTGGGAACATTCTTCCTGCATCTAACCTGTCTAACCCCGTCAGAATTTTAAACGTTTCTATGAGGTCCCCTCTCATTCTTCTGAACTCCAGTGAATACAAGCCCAGTTGATCCAGTCTTTCTTGATAGGTCAGTCCCACCATCCCGGGAATCAGTCTGGTGAACCTTCGCTGCACTCCCTCAATAGCAAGAATGTCCTTCCTCAGGTTAGGAGACCAAAACTGTAAACAATACTCCAGGTGTGGCCTCACCAAGGCCCTGTACAATTGTAGCAACACCTCCCTGCCCCTGTACTCAAATCCCCTCGCTATGAAGGCCAACATGCCATTTGCTTTCTTAACCGCCTGCTGTACCTGCATGCCAACCTTCAATGACTGATGTACCATGACACCCAGGTCTCTTTGCACCTCCCCTTTTCCTAATCTGTCACCATTCAGATAATAGTCTGTCTCTCTGTTTTTACCACCAAAGTGGATAACCTCACATTTATCCACATTATACTTCATCTGCCATGCATTTGCCCACTCACCTAACCTATCCAAGTCGCTCTGCAGCCTCATAGCATCCTCCTCGCAGCTCACACTGCCACCCAACTTAGTGTCATCCGCAAATTTGGAGATACTACATTTAATCCCCTCGTCTAAATCATTAATGTACAGTGTAAACAGCTGGGGCCCCAGCACAGAACCTTGCGGTACCCCACTAGTCACTGCCTGCCATTCTGAAAAGTCCCAATTTACTCCTACTCTTTGCTTCCTGTCTGACAACCAGTTCTCAATCTATGTCAGCACACTACCCCCAATCCCATGTGCTTTAACTTTGCACATTAATCTCTATTGTGGGACCTTGTCGAAAGCCTTCTGAAAGTCCAAATATACCACATCAACTGGTTCTCCCTTGTCCAATCTACTGGAAACATCCTCAAAAAATTCCAGAAGATTTGTCAAGCATGATTTCCCTTTCACAAATCCATGCTGACTTGGATCTATCATATTACCTCTTTCCAAATGCACTGCTATGACATCCTTAATAATTGATTCCATCATTTTACCCACTACCGATGTCAGGCTGACCGGTCTATAATTCCCTGTTTTCTCTCTCCCTCCTTTTTTAAAAAGTGGGGTTACATTGGCTACCCTCCACTCCATAGGAACTGATCCAGAGTCAATGGAATGTTGGAAAATGACTGTCAATGCATCCACTATTTCCAAGGCCACCTCCTTAAGTACTCTGGGATGCAGTCCATCAGGCCCTGGGGATTTATCGGCCTTCAATCCCATCAATTTCCCCAACACAATTTCCCGACTAATAAGGATTTCCCTCAGTTCCTCCTCCTTACTAGACCCTCCGACCCCTTTTATATCCGGAAGGTTGTTTGTGTCCTCCTCAGTAAATACCGAACCAAAGCAGTTGTTCAATTGGTCCGCCATTTCTTTGTTCCCCGTTATGACTTCCCCTGATTCTGACTGCAGGGGACCTACGTTTGTCTTTACTAACCTTTTTCTCTTTACATATCTATAGAAACTTTTGCAATCCGTCTTAATGTTCCCTGCAAGCTTCTTCTCGTACTCCATTTTCCCTGCCCTAATCAAACCCTTTGTCCTCCTCTGCTGAGTTCTAAATTTCTCCCAGTCCCCGGGTTCGCTACTATTTCTGGCCAATTTGTATGGCACTTCCTTGGCTTTAATGCTATCCCTGATTTCGCTTGATAGCCACGGTTGAGCCACCTTCCCTTTTTTATTTTTACGCCAGACAGGAATGTACAATTGTTGTAGTTCATCCATGCGGTCTCTAAATGTCTGCCATTGCCCATCCACAGTCAACCCCTTTAGTATCATTTGCCAATCTATCCTAGCCAATTCACTCCTCATACCTTCAAAGTAACCCTTCTTTAAGTTCTGGACCATGGTCTCTGAATTAACTGTTTCATTCTCCATCCTAATGCAGAATTCCACCATATTATGGTCACTCTTCCCCAAGGGGCCTCGCACAACGAGATTGCTAATTAATCCTCTCTCATTACACAACACCCAGTCTAAGATGGCCTCCCCCCTAGTTGGTTCCTCGACATGTTGGTCTAAAAAACCATCCCTTATGCACTCCAGGAAATCCTCCTCCACCGTATTGCTTCCAGTTTGGTTAACCCAATCTATGTGCATATTAAAGTCACCCATTATAACTGCTGCACCTTTATTGCACGCACCCCTAATTTGATGTTTGATGCCCTCCCCAACATCACTACTACTGTTTGGAGGTCTGTACACAACTCCCACTAACGTTTTTTGCCCTTTGGTATTCTGCAGCTCTACCCATATAGATTCCACATCATCCAAGCTAATGTCCTTCCGAACTATTGCCTTAATTTGCTCCTTAACCAGCAATGCTACCCCACCTCCTTTTCCTTTTATTCTATCTTTCCTGAATGTTGAATACCCCTGGATGTTGAGTTCCCAGCCCTGATCATCCTGGAGCCACGTCTCCGTAATCCCAATCACATCATATTTGTTAACATCTATTTGCACACTTAATTCATCCACCTTATTGCGGATACTCCTTGCATTAAGACACAAAGCCTTCAGGCTTGTTTTTTTAACACCCTTTGTCCTTTTAGAATTTTGCTGTACAGTGGCCCTTTTTGTTCTTTGCCTTGGGTTTCTCTGCCCTCCACTTTTCCTCATCTCCTTTCTGTCTTTTGCTTTTGCCTCCTTTTTGTTTCCCTCTGTCTCCCTGCATTGGTTCCCACCCCCCTGCCATATTAGTTTAAATCCTCCCCAACAGCACTAGCAAACACTCCCCCTAGGACATTGGTTCAGGTCCTGCCCAGGTGCAGACCGTCCGGTTTGTACTGGTCCCACCTCCCCCAGAACCGGTTCCAATGCCCCAGGAATTTGAATCCCTCCCTGCTGCACCACTGCTCAAGCCACGTATTCATCTGCGCTATCCTGCGATTCCTACTCTGACTATCACGTGGCACTGGTAGCAATCCCGAGATTACTACTTTTGAGGTCCTACTTTTTAATTTAGCTCCTAGCTCCTTAAATTCATTTCGTAGGACCTCATCCCTTTTTTTACCTATGTCGTTGGTACCAATGTGCACCAAGACAACTGGCTGTTCTCCCTCCCTTTTTAGAATGTCCTGCACCCGCTCCGAGACATCCTTGACCCTTGCACCAGGGAGGCAACATACCATCCTGGAGTCTCGGTTGCGGCCGCAGAAACGCCTATCTATTCCCCTCACCATTGAATCCCCAATCACTATTGCTCTCCCACTCTTTTTCCTGCCCTCCTGTGCAGCAGAGCCAGCCATGGTGCCATGAACTTGGCTGCTGCTGCCCTCCCCTGATGAGTCATCCCCCTCAACAGTACCCAAAGCAGTGTATCTGTTTTGCAGGGGGATGACCACATGGGACTCCTGCACTACCTTCCTTGCACTGCTCTTCCTGTTGGTCTTCCATTCCCTATCTGGCTGTGGACCCTTTCCCTGCGGTACGACCAACTCGCTACACGTGATACTCACGTCATTCTCAGCATCGTGGATGCTCTGGAGTGAATCCACCCTCAGTTCCAATTCCGCAACACAGACAGTCAGGAGCTTGAGGTGGATACACTTCCTGCAGATGCAGTCGTCAGGGACACTGGTGTCGTCCCTGAGTTCCCACTTGATACAGGAGGAGCATAACACCTGACCGAGCTCTCCTGCCATGACTTAACCCTTAGATACACCTAAATTGGCAACAACAATGTTAAAAGTTACTGACTGATATAGAAGAGAAAAAAGAAAAACTACTCACCAATCCAGCCAATCACTTACCCTCTTGGCTGTGACGTCACCTTTTGATTTCTTTCTACTTCTTTTTTGCCTTCTCCCTGTAGCTGCACAAGTCACGCCTTTTATAGGCCTCTCCACGCACCTCCTCGACGCTGCTCCCGACTGCCGACGACGCTGGGCCCCGGACTCCCTGCTCTGACAGACCTAGCTCTGTCAAGCCCATGTGGTGGCTTGTGTGCAACGGCCACCCCACGTTAAAAGAATCCATGCACAGGCATCTTCCACTCTTTAGTATATAGTTCGGGACCTAGATTGTCAGGTCCCTCATTGAAACACCTGTGAACTCATCACTTTTTGGTGTGGAAGCAGGTCATCCTCGATATGAGGGACTGCCTAATACTATACTATGCGACTACACAGTACCCACCCAGGCATAGTAATGATGAAAGCTATAGCCAGATCCCATGTGTGGTGGCTCGGCATCGACGCAGATTTGGAGTCTTGCGTGCGCCAATGCAACACTTGCTCTCAACTGAGCAATGCATCCAGAGAGGCACTGCTAAGTTTGTGGTCATGGCCCTCAAACCGTGGTCTAGGATCCACGTTAACTTTGCGGGCCCATTTCTAGGCAAAATGTTCTTGGTTGTTGTGGGTGCTTATTCAAAATGGATTGAATGTGTAATAATGTCTGAAAGCACGTCCACCGCCACCATCGAAAGCCTATGAGCCATGTTTGCCACACACGGCCTGCGGATGTCCTTGTTGTGATATCTTCACAGAACACAGCACACACAGCTTCTTAATATGGCAGGCGACTCTGTCGGAACTCTCCGGAAAGCCTGTTCTGTTTAATGATTAACTATACAGTTGCAGTACACAATACGTCCACATCCACAATGTGGCGCTACAAGCATTACAAGCTTACAGACATTACACCTCTCCCTCCTTAATGAAAAAGCCATCATAACAAACATCATAAATAACTTTAATTTTAATATATATTTACAAATTTAACTTTATCACTTGTTTTCTGTTTCGAAGAGGATACCTTCACTCTCGAACAGAACCTTCCAAACATGGTGTTGATTTCACACTCATTTGAGGCTCATCCTGAGGAACATTTTCCTCCATGGAATTGCCTTGATTTTCATTTGCACTCACTCTAACTTCAGGCTCTTTGTTTCCCTGACTCGGACTCAGACTTTCATTCTGATTCTCTCCTGGATTTGGCCATCCATTTGCAATATACTCATACACCTTTGACATCACTGGGTCACGTTTAGTTGCTCTACCAATTTCTTCAGCTGTGACTGGCAGTTCATCAATGTATGAAAAATAAAACACTTCATCCCGATCAGGTGTAACTTGTGATGGGGGAAGACAATCTAGACATTGCATCAGTATTACTCTGATCCGCTGATCGTCTGTATTAAATATCATATGTATACGCTGACAAAATCAAAGCCCATCTCTGCATACGGGCTGCAGCTAATGTTGGAACTGGGGACTTTGGATGGAGGATTGCTATTAGGGGCTTATGGTCCGTAACGATGGTAAATTTATGACCATACAAGTATTTGTGAAACTTCTTGACCCCAAAAATTAATGCCAAAGCTTCCCTTTCAATTTTTCAATTTGCGCATAATTTCTCTCACTGGCACTGAGAGTGCGTGAAGCAAAAGCAATTGGTCTCTCCTCCCCACTACTTAATACATGAGAGATTACTGCCTCAACTCCATACGGAGAGGCATCACATGCTAGCTTAATCTACTTAGATATGTCGTAGTGAACTAACATGGTGCTCTCTACCAATTTGTTTTTACACTCCTTGAATGCTGTTTCGCATTCTTTTGACCACTTCCACTGGACCTGTTTTTTCAAAAGTTCATTCAGTGGATGTAATACTGTAGCCAAATTTGGTAGGAACTTCCCATAATAGTTCAAAAGACCCAAGAATGAACGAAGTTCAGTGACATTCCTGGGAGTGGGTGCATTTCCAATCGCATCCAATTTTTCCATGGTTGGATGTAACGCATCTTTGTCTACTCTATACCCTAAGTACTCCACTGAGTTTTTAAATAACTCACACTTACGAGCAGACACTCGTACTCTGTGCTTCTCTAGCCGTTTGAGGACTTTATTCAAAATGTTATTATGAATTTGCCTATTTGGTGCTGAAATGAGTATGTTATCCAAATAACATACTACCCTTTCCCAATACCTTGCAAAATCTGGTTCATCACCCCTTGGAATATGGCAGGGGCGGAAGACACTCCAAACGGTAGCCTATTAAACTGATATAGGCCTAGATGAGTATTTATAGTCAAACATGACTTGGGCTCCTCATCTAGTTCAAGCTGTAAGTAGGCATTGGTAAGATCCAGTTTTGAGAAGATCTGACCACCTGTCAGTGTTGTGAACAAATCTTCTATATTCGGCAATGTATTTGGAACATTATCCTCTAGAACCTGGTTTACGGTTACCTTATAATCACCACACAATCTTACTTTACCATCAGACAACAACAATGGGTGTAGCCCAATTACATCGATCTATCTTACAAATAATGTTCTCAGTCTCTAGTCTTTTGAGTTCTTGCTCAACTTTCTCCTTGAGTGCATATGGTACGGAACATGGCTTATAGTAAACCGATCTAGCGTCCTTCTGTACCCTGACACTCGCCTTGAAGCCTTGGATCGGACTGCCCGTTTCACAGAACACCTTCGGATACTGCCTGATAACCTCATCCATTGATGAAAATCTCGTTTCCAGAGAGAAAATCTTACTCCAATCCAGCTTCAGTGAGCTCAACCAATTTATTCCTAGTAAGGCAGACTTGTCTCCTTTCACTACTATTAGAGGCAAGTTCTGAAATTGATCTTTATATTTCACCAGCACGGTGATACGGCCTACTACAGGAATTTTCTCTCCCGAGTAGCCTCGCAGTTCTCTAGTTGAAAATCAAGCAATTTGTCGTGGTACAGTGACTCCGGTACTACACTCACGGAGGCACCCGTGTCGATTTCCATTGGTATCTTGAAACCCGCAACATCTATGTGGATTTTGATACTTTCCAAATCGCTGTCCGTTAACCTTGTGCTTCTGATGACGTGTAACTCTAACATCTCCTCGTCCTGTTGTTGTTCTTCCATGCTATGTAATCTCTTGGGATTTCTACTCATAGCTTTGAACACTGGACTCACAGCTTTAAAAACTGCTTCACCCTTCAGTCGGCATGCCTTCGCAAGATGCCCAGTCTTTCTGCAGAAGAAACACTCTGCCTTCACGTATGGATAACTTTTAGCAATGTGTTGTCCCAGGCACCTATAGCACGACTTCGACGTTCTGGTAGAATTTCCAGTTTCTGAGACTTTCGACCATGTCCGTCTTTTACTTTGAACCTGCAGGTGATTTACTTCGGTTGACTGACAACCGTAATTATTATTTAATTCTCGGGAATATTGTTCGGCCATGCCCATCGACCTCGCTGTCTGCCGACTCCCGAAACGATACCTTTCAGCAATTTCTAACGGTTTGGGGTTATATTGCTGCTTCAGCTTTGCTAAAATCTCTTTAAGCGTTGTGTCCTTTGGCTCGTCAGGCACAAGCAAATTTACAAGGGTTTCGTATAATGTCGGTCCTGCCACTGTTAAGAAAATCGCTTTCTTACGTTCCAACACAGCCCAGTTCTGGATTGCATTGTCTGGAACTTCGATTATGTTATTTGCAATGAAATACATTTCGAGCCGATCCACAAAAACGTTCCCGGTCATGTCTATACTCTCCCAAATATCCGAATACACCTGCCATTTTAAACTCTAGCTATTCACACCATGTGCTGTTTTTTTACCTCGGATTTTTGTAGCTTTTTTCAGACAGAAACTTCCAAAGTCTTCTGTCGGCTGGCTGAATCCTTCACCAACAAAATTTAAGCTTTAAACATCCGAAAAATCTCATCTTCGGTCACCAAATGTGATATCTTCACAGAACACAACACACACAGCTTCCTAATATGGCAGGCTGCTCTGTCGGAACTCTCCGGAAAGCCTGTTCTGTTTAATTTTTTTTTTTTAATTCGTAGCCAATCGTTCCAATTCTTTGTCAAATCACAAACGCCAGAGGTCACCTTGCACATGCCAAGGATCACTCTGCGCCAATGCTCTTAGCCAAAAGGCCTAGAGCCACTGCACCGTTCCTGGAAGTACTGCAATACCAGGTTCGTGCCATGGAGGTGGATGGGTCAGGTCCCCCACACACCTCCGTGGAGGTGGATGGGTCAAACCTCCCCACCCACCTCCTGTTTCCAAAAATGCAAGCATATACCTTCCTGACCAGGGAGAAACCACCCGGAGGTCATGGTGGCTGGTCAGAAACGGTACTACACTTGATCTTAGCCAAAAGGCCGAGAAGCGAAGCCTGTTCTGTTTAATGATTAACGATACAGTTGCAGTACACAATACGTCCACATCCACAGTGTGGCGCTACAAGCATTACAAGCTTACAGACATTACACTTGTCAGCGACAATGGGCCGTGTTTCACCAGTACTGAATTCAAGGAATTCATGACCCGCAATGAGATCAAGCACGTCACATCTGCCCCATTCAAGCCCGCATCCAACGGCCAGGCAGAACAGGTAGTTCAAACTGTTAAGTCTTGAATAAAGAGTCAGACTAGATACTGCAAGCTCAAAGTAAGTTGTGACCGTAGTCCTTTAGTGCAGATCTCAGAGTGCCTCTCCAGCCTATGAGGCCTCCTTATATACAGGTGCTCCCAAGGGATTATGGGATCCCTTGGGACTCCAGGAGATAATCCCTCTAGTGGTTAGACATGGTATTTACAGGTTTACAGACATAACATACTCCCCCCACCCGCCGCCCCCCCCCCCCCACCCCAAAAATCAATAGTGTAACTATTTACAAGGTGAGTCGATCTGGGGCCTTCCTTTCCCTGGGTTGATCATCTCGGTACAAATGCTGGTTTTGGTGAGTTGTTTGTTGGCCCCTCGCTGGGCTGCTACGCAGCTGGCCTTGCTGGGCTGCTTGGGGTGGTGAGTCCTGCTGGGCTGCTGCAGGTGACGGGTTCTGCTTCGTGGTTAACCGCTGGATCGGTTGCCACTTGTATGTGTGTTGGAGGGTCGAGAAAGCTAGAGTCTATTGTGGGTTGTTGTGGATAGTCCGTAACTCTGAGTTTGGTTTGGTCCAAGTGTTTCCTGCAGGTAAGTCTATTTGAGAGTTTGACCCGAAACACCCTGCTCCCCTCTTTGGCCAAAACAGTGCCAGGAAGCCACTTGGGACCTTGCCCATAGTTCAACACAAATACAGGATCATTGATCTCGATTTTGCGTGGCACATTTGCGCGATCATGATATGTATTCTGTTAAAGCCGCCTGCTCTCTACCTGTTCGTGTAGATCAGGGTGGACTAACGAGAGCCTTGTCTTACGTGCCCTTTTCATGAGCAGTTTAGCGGGAAGGACCCCAGTGAGTGAGTGGGGACTTGTGCGGTAACTAAGCAGGACTTGGGATAAGCGAGTCTGCAGTGAGCCTTCAGTTACCCTTTTCAAGCTCTGCTTGGTTGTTTGAACTGCTTGTTCTGCCTGACCGTTGGACGCTGGTTTAAATGGGGCAGATGTGACATGTCTGATCCCATTGCGGGTCATGAACTCCTTGAACTCGGCACTGGTAAAGCACGGCCCATTGTCACTCACAAGGACATCCAGCAGACCTTGCGTGGCAAGCATGGCCCGTAGGCTTTCAATGGTGGCAGCGGATGTGCTTGCCAACGTTATCACACCTTCAATCCATTTGGAGTACACATCTACAACCACTAAGAACATTTTTCCCAAGAATGGGCCTGCATAGTCGACATGGGCCCTGGACCACGGTTTGGAGGACCAGGACCATAAACTTAGTGGCGCCTCCCTGGGTGCATTGCTTAACTGTGAACATGTATTACATTTGTGCACGCAGGACTCTAAGTCTGCATCGATACTGGGCTGCCACACGTGGGATCTGGCTATCGCTTTGATCATTATGATGCCTGGGTGGGTGCTGTGGAGATCACTAATGAAGGTGTCCCTGCCCTTTTTTGGCATCACTACCCGATTACCCCATAGGAGGCAGTCTGCCTGTATAGACATTTCATCTTTGCACTGCTGGTATGGCTTTATTTCTTCTTGCATCTCCAATGGGACACTAGACCAACTCCCATGGAGCACCCAGTTTTTTACGAAGGACAGTAAGGGGTCCTGGCTCGTCCAGGTTCTAATCTGTTGGGCGGTAACAGGTGATTGCTCACTCTCGAATGCTTCCATTATCATAACTAAATCTGCGGGCTGTGCCATCTCCACCCCTGTGGTGGGCAATGGCAGCCTACTGAGTGCATCGGCACAGTTTTCTGTGCCTGGCCTGTGGCGGATGGCGTAGTTGTATGCGGACAACGTGAACACCCATCTCTGGATGCGGGCCGATGCTTTATCCACTTGCTTTCAGAAAAAAGGGATATAAGTGGCTTATGTTTGGTTTCCAATTCAAATTTGAGCCTGAACAGATATTGATGCATTTTCTTGACCCCGTAAACACACGCTAACGCTTCTTTTTTGATCATATTGTAGGTCCTCTCAGCCTTAGATAAACTTCTGGATGCATAAGCAACCGGTTGCAATTTCCCAAATTCATTAGCTTGTTGCAATACACGCCCGACCCCGTACGACGATGCAACACATGCTAGTACCAAACACTTACATGGATCGTACAACACAAGCAATTTGTTTGAACATAACAGCTTTCTAGCTTTTTCAAATGCATTTTCTTGGCTTTTACCCCATACCCATTCATCTCCTTTATGCAGTAAAGAGTGCAGTGGTGCTAAGACCCGGTAAGAAGTTACCAAAATAGTTCAGGAGTCCTAGAAAGGACCGCAGCTCTGTAACGTTCTGTGGTCTCGGTGCGTTCTTGATTGCCTCCATCTTCGAATCAGTGGGCCTGATGCCGTCCGCCGCGATTCTTCTCGCCAGGAACTCCACTCAGGGGCCAGGAAAACGCACTTCGAGCACTTTAGCCTGAGCCCCACATGATTGTGCTGACTAAGAACCTCCCCGAGGTTCTGCAGATGCTCGACGGTGTCCTGACCTGTAACCAAGATGTTGTCCTGGAAGACCACGGTGCGTGGGACCGACTTCAGCAAGCTTTCCATGTTCCTCTGGAATATCGCCGCGGCTGATCGAATCCCAAATGAGCATCTGTTGTAAATGAAGAGACCTTTGTGCGTGTTGATGCAGGTGAGGCCTTTCGATGATTCCTCCAGCTCCTGCGTCATGTAGGCCGAGGTCAAGTCCAGCTTCGTGAATGTTTTTCTTCCCGCCAGCATCGCAAATAGGCCGTCTGCCTTCGGTAGCGGGTATTGATCCTGCAGTGACAAACGATTGATAGTTACTTTGTAATCACCACAGATTCTTATGGTGCCATCTCTCTTGAGGACTGGAACAATTGGACTGGCCCACTCAATGAATTCGATCGGCGAAATGATGCTCGCTCGTTGCAGCCTGTCCAGCTCGATCTCCACCCGTTCCCTCATCATGTAAGGTACCGCTCTCACCTTGTGATGGATGGGTCGCATCCCCGGAATCAAATGGATCTGCACTTTTGCTCCTTGGAACTTCCCAATGCCTGGTTCGAACAGCGAGGGGAACTTGGTTAGGACCTGGGCACATGAGGTGTCGTCGACGGACAACAGCGCTCGGACGTCGTCCCAGTTCCAGAGTATCTTTCCCAGCCAGCTCCTGCCAAACAGCGTGGAGCCTGTCATGTATCTTACATTATTATATATAACTGTATCCTAACATGCTATACATGACTGTAATAAGATATGACCTGTAACCACCAGCATACCTTACCTCCAGGGGTGCACTTGCAAGAGACAGGTATATAAGGACAGGTCTCAGGCAAGTGCAGTATTCCAGAGCTGTGAAACAAAGGTGCAGGTCCAGAGTGACCTTGACTTCACTATATGCCTCATGTGAATCTGTACTGAGGGGACAGGACTTTACAGTGGCGACGATTTACGGGATTACAGAATCCACAGAATGGCGAACAACGGATCAGATGAAAAGTACAATACGGGAGACAATTAGGAGGACTTTATAGAAAGGCTCCAGCAAAGCTTTGTAACCAAAGACTGGTTAGGCGACGATAAGGTAGACAAGAGAAGAGCCCATCTCTTGACCAGCTGTGGCTCGAAAACATACGCTTTAATGAAGGATCTGTTGACACTCAAGAAACCAGCAAGCAAGTCGTTTGAAGAATTGAGCACACTGGTAAGAGACCACCTGAAGCCAGCGAGCAGCCTACACATGGCCAGACACAGGTTCTACAACTACAGACGCTGTGTGGGCCAGAGCATACCCGACTTCGTGGCGGAACTTCGGAGGTTGGCTAGTTTATGTGAGTTCTCCGATGAACTGAGGAGAGAAATGCTGAGAGACTTTTTCATTGAAGGAATAGACCATGCAGGCATATTCCAAAACCTCATAGAGACCAAGAACATGACCTTAGAAGCAGCAGCACTGGTTGCACAGACATTCTTGGTAGGGGAAGAAGAAACGAGGTTGTTTTACAATGCAGGTATGACAACTAATGAAATATCGGAACAAGAAGTTCACAGCACTGAACAAGCTACTACCCCCACACACAGACAAAACCGGGAGAACAAGCTCTCGACAGCAGGCAGAAGCCATCAAGGGCGACAGGAATGGCCGTTCACACTCATCAACTCACAATGCGAGCAATCAACTACAAACTGAGAGAAGTTCAAGAGAGATCAGCCAGACGCAGCTCATTCTTTGGGAACACTTTGAACAATGGAACAGGTCTGTGCCGGAGGTGTGGGGGTGGGCACTCGGCAAGGGGATGTTGATTTCAGCAGGCTGTTTGCAGAAATTGTGAATATACAGGGCATTTGGCCCGCATGTGCAAAAAAACGGCAGCTCGGCTGGTATACGAATCGGATGGGTCGGAAAGCGGAGCAGAAGATGGTGGGAACAGTACCCGGGACACCGATGTACAGCGGGTAAACACGATCAATGGCCGCTGCTCCTACAACAGGATGAGGGTCCTACTCAACGGGATATCTGTCAATATGGAGCTGGATACGGGAGCGAGTCAATCTCTCATGGGCGCTCAACAATTTGTACAACTGTGGCCGCATAAAATAGACAGACAAAAACTCACAAGGGTCGACACCAAACTAAGGACCTATACCAAAGAAATCATGCCAGTCCTCGGCAGTGCCATGCTCTCTGTCACACACAAAGGGACAGTGAACCGACTTCCCCTGTGGATTGTCCCCGGAGACCCCCCAGCACTGCTGAGGAGAAGCTGGCTGGCAAAACTAAACTGGAAATGGGATGATGTCCATGCCATGTCATTAGAGAAACGGACCTCCTGCTCAACAGTTATAAAGCGATTTGAACATCTTTTTCAGCCAGGTGTGGGCACTTTCAAAGGGGCCAAAGTCAAAATCTACATCACACAGGATGCTAGACCGGTCCATCACAAGGCCAGAGCTGTACCCTATGTGATGAGGGAAATGATTGAACACGAACTAGACAGGCTTCTGCGGGAAGGCACCTGTGGAATTTAGCGACTGGGCAAGTCCCATCGTCCCAGTCATGAAGCCTGATGGATCCGTACGAATCTGTGGGGACTACAAATCTACCACAAACAGAATTTCCCTACAAGACCAGTACTCGCTGCCCAGAGCGGAGGACTTATTTGCCACATTGGCTGGAGGTAAACTTTTCTCAAAATTAGACCTCACATCTGCGTATATGACGCAAGAATTGACCGAGGAATCCAAGCTACTCACCACCATCAACACACATCGAGGCCTTTTCATGTACAATCGATGCCCATTCGGCATCAGGTCAGCAGCTGCCATTTTCCAGCGCAACATGGAGAGTCTGCTCAAGTCCATCCCGGGGACGGTTGTATTTCAAGACAGCATACTTATCACGGGCAGGGACACCGACTCCCATCTCCGTAATTTGGAGGAAGTACTAAAGCGGTTGGATCGGGTAGGCCTATGAGTCAAGAAATCCAAGTGCCTGTTTCTCGCACCCGAGGTTGAAATTTTGGGCAGAAGGATTGCCGCTGATGGAATCCGCCCAACAGAGTCCAAAACAGAAGCAATTCGCCTGGCACCCAGGCCCTGGAATGCCTCAGAACTGCGCGCCTTTCTCGGGCTACACAATTACTTTGGGAACTTTATGCAGAATTTAAGCACGCTGCTGGAGCCTCTCCACGTGCTACTCAGGAAGGGGTGCGATTGGTTTTGGCGGGACGCCCAGGAACGCGCCTTCAATAAGGCATGCAACCTTCTGTGTTCCAACAGTGTTTTGACTTTCTTTGATCCAGGTAAAAAGCTAGTTCTCACATGCGATGCATCAGCGTATGGGGTCGGGTGCGTTTTGCAACATGTCAATAGTGCGGGCAAATTACAACCCATAGCTTATGCCTCCAGGTCACTTTCGCGGGCGGAGCGCGGGTACGGAATGGTAGAGAAGGAGGCGCTCGCGTGCGTGTACGGTGTCAAAAAGATGCACCAATACCTTTTCGGGGCCAAGTTCGCGTTAGAAACCGACCACAAGCCCCTCACATCCCTCCTATCCGAGAGCAAGGCAATAAATGCCAACGCCTCGGCGCGAATTCAATGGTGGGCACTCATGCTGGCGTCCTACGACTATACCATAAGGCACAGACCAGGCACAGACAACTGTGCCGACGTGCTCAGCAGGCTACCCCTGGCGACCACGGAAGGACCTGACAAACAGGACTGTGAGATAGTCATGGCAATCAATGCCTTTGAATCCACAGATTCGCCCATGATGGCTCGCCAAATCAGAGCCTTGACGGCCAGTGACCCCACGTTATCCTTAGTAAAAAGATGTGTCCTAACCGGTGACTGGGCAGAGGCTCGCGATGCCTGCCCCGAGGAATTAAAACCCTTTCACAGGCGCATGCATGAGCTATCACTACAAGCACACTGCCTGATGTGGGGCAGCCGAGTAGTCATGCCTCTGCGAGGCAGAGAGGCATATGTCCGGGTGCTCCACCGCGAGCACCCGGGGATCATTCTCATAAAGGCCATAGCCAGATCCCACGTCTGCTGGCCTGGTATTGACGCGGACTTGGAGCTCTGCATCCGAAGGTGCACCATTTGTGCCCAACTCAGCAATGCCCCCAGGGAGGCTCCACTGAGCCCCTGGCCCTGGCCTACCAAACCATGGTCTATGGGTGCACGTAGACTATGCGGGCCCATTCATGGGCAAAATGTTCCTCGTAGTTGTAGATGCATTTTCAAAGTGGATCGAATGCACCATTTTAAACTCGAGCACAACCTCCACCACTGTGGAGAGCCTCGCAACCATGTTTGCAACGCAAGGAATCCCTGACATATTGGTCAGTGACAATGGTCCGTGCTTCACGAGCGCAGAATTCCAAGACTTTATAATTGACCACGGCATAAATCACGTCAAGACGGCACCATTCAAGCCGGCCTCCAACGGCCAGGCAGAGAGAGCAGTGCAAATCATTAAACAAGACGTGCTTAAAATCCAAGGTCCCACGCTGCAGGGTCGCCTGTCGCGACTGCTGCTGGCATACAGATCTTGTCCGCACTCACTGACTGGGATCCCCCCCGCGCAACTGTTGATGAAAAGGACTTTAAAAACAAGGCTCTCATTAATCCTCCCAGACATGCACAAAATCGTTGAGGCAAAGCGCCGTAAGCTGACTGAGTATCATGACAGAAATTTGAGGGGGAGATGGAATGAGATAGGGGACAAAGTGTTTGTACTAAATTATGGCAGGGGTCCCAAATAGCTTGCCGGGACAGTAACGGGCAAGGAAGATAACATGCTACTGGTAGTACAAATGGACAATGGCAAAACCTGCCGGAGGCATGTAGACCAAGTCAAAAGCAGATTTACCAACAACACTGCGGAACCAGAGGCAGACTACAATGTGGAACTCGCACCACACCTGGTGGACAGACATAGGGAACAACTTGAGGAAAGGGCAATCCCAACAGACAGCCCAGGCGAGTCAACAACAATCACACCAATCAAAACAGACAGCCCAGGCGAGATACCAGCAACCACACTCAAAGAAAAACAGACACCAAGGCAAACAACTGAACCACAACTCAGACGCTCCACGCGAGAGCGTAGACCACCTGAGAGACTGAACCTATAAAGACAATAAGACCTTGGGGGAGGGTGATGTCATGTATCTTACATTATTATATATAACTGTATCCTAACATGCTATACATGACTGTAATAAGATATGACCTGTAACCACCAATACCTTACCACCAGGGGTGCACTTGCAAGAGACAGGTATATAAGGACAGGTCTCAGGCAAGTGCAGCATTCCAGAGCTGTGAAATAAAGGTGCAGGTCCAGAGTGACCTTGACTTCACTACATGCCTCGTGTGAATCTGTACTGAGGGGACAGGACTTTACAGGGCCATCGCCCGGTACCACCCAGAGTGGTAACTTGTGCACTGCTCCATTGTAGGAGACCTTTACGGTAGCACTGCCGATTACGGGAATCAGTTCCTTTGTATACGTTCTCAGTTTAGTACGAATGGGAGTCAGCACTCGCCTTGAGGCCTTGCTGCACCACAATTAATTGAAACTCTTTTTGCTCATTATGGACTGGCTTGCGCCCGTGTACAGCTCTATGGACACCAAGAGTCCATTTAATTCAACCTTCAGCATTATCGGGGGACACTTTGTGGTAAATGTGTGCACCCCATATACTTCTGCCTCCTCGGTCTGAGGCTCTGGTTCGTCATGATCCACCGTGGATCTGTCTTCCTCTGCAACCTGGTGGTTTGCAGGATTAGCAGGGTTTTCTGCTCGCCTGCACATGCGTTGGAGGTATCCCATTGTTCCACAGTCCTTGCAAACGTATCCTTTGGAGCGGCATGAATGGAAACTCTCATGTATGTAACCTCTATGTAACACCACTGCAATACTGTATATACTTAAACAATGCACACCTTGACCACAGGGGGTGAACTTGTGGGAGACACTCCTTACCTTGTCATCCAGGTATATAAAGGGAGGTCCCACGCAAGGTCATCACTTCTGGGTCCTGTGAATAAAGGCTCAGGTCATAGAGTGACCTTGTGCATAGAATGTGCCTCGTGTGGGTTTTGTCCCATTGAAACTAAGGACTTTACATTGGTGACAAGAAACGGGAATCAACGACCCACGAGAATGGCCACCGGTAGAACAGCGAAATGATACTGTATTGGTGAGGACTGGGACGATTTCATTGAGAAGCTCTAGCAGAGCTTTGTCATGAAAGAATGGCTGGGAGATGCAGCGACCGACAAGTGAAGGGCACATCTGCTGACCAGCTGCGGACCTAAGACTTACGCGCTCATGAAGGACCTACTAGCACCGGAAAAGCCGGCGGAAAAAACCTTTGAAGAGTTCAGCAAACTAATCGGTGAGCACCTCAAACCGGTGAGCAGCATACACTTGGTCCGACACAGATTGTATACCCACCGACGTCGTGATGGACAGAGTATTCCATTGCGCACCTCGGCATTTGGCCAGCCTCTGTAAGTTCACAGATGCCTGCAGGGGGGAGATGTTAAGGGATTTCTTATTGAGGGTATCGGTCATGCAGGGATTTTCTGAAATATAACTGAGACCAAGGACTTGACTTTGGAAGCGGCGGCGTTGATGGCTCAGACTTTCATGGCGGGGGAGGAGGAAACCAAGATAATATACGCGCGCAATTCTGCCTCCAACGCGGCCTCAGCTCATGCTGGAGGTGTGGGGGCAAACATTCTGCCAGGACTTGCAGGTTTCAACAATTCATCTACAGAAATTGCAACCTCAGTGGCCATTTAGCTCAAATGTGCAGGAAGTCTGTAACCAGGCTAATTTACGAGGCGGATGAACCAGAAGAGGGGTCTGTGATGCAGGATGACTCTTGGGGCAAATCAATGGATGCTGAAGTTCAGCGGGTTCACAGCTCATCTACCAAAACGCCACCAATGATGATGAAGGTTTTATTAAATGGCATCCCTGTACGCATGGAGCTGGACATGGGGGCCAGCCAGTCACTCATGAGTGTCCAACAATTCGAAAAGCTATGGCCACACAAAGCCAGTAGACCCAAACTAGAATGCATTGAGACACAACTACGGACGTATACCAAAGAAATCATTTCAGTACTAGGCAGTGCAATGTTGGCGGTCACACACAATGGATCAGTGAACCGGCTACTGATCTGGATTGTCCCGGGCAATGGTCCCGCACTGTTGGGAATGAGCTGGTTAGCTGAGATGAACTGGAAATGGGGAGATGTGCACGCAATATCATCTGTGGAGCGAAGTTCGTGCTCACAAGTCCTACAACAATTTGAGTCACTATTCCAACCTGGCGTCAGGACATTCAAAGGTACCAAAGTAGTGATACGCATCACCCCGGACACCAGACCAGTGCACCACAAAGCCAGAGCGGTGCCGTATGTGATGCGGGAGAAAATTGAGAGCGAATTGGACCGTTTGCTGAGAGAGGGCATCATCTCGCCCGTTGAATTCAGCGACTGGGTGAGCCCCATCGTTCCCGTCCTAAAAGCGAATGGTTCTGTCAGGATCTGTGGCGACTACAAGGCCACTATCAATCGGGTGTCCCTACAAGACCAATACCCGCTCCCGAGAGCGGAGGATCTTTTCGCCACGCTGGCAGGCGGCAAGCTGTTTACCAAGTTGGATCTCACTTCAGCCTACATGGCCCAAGAACTGGCCGACGAATCTAAACTACTGACCACCATCACCACGCACAAGGGACTGTTTGTTTACAACAGGTGCCCGTTTGACATTCGATCAGCGGCCGCGATTTTTCAAAGAAACATGGAAAGCCTACTTAAATCCATTCCTGGAACAATCGTATTCCAGGACGACATCCTCATCACGGGACGTGACACCGAGGAACATCTCCACAACCTGGAGGAGGTGCTACGCCGACTGGACCAGGTAGGCCTGCGACTCAAGAAATCTAAATGTGTTTTTGGCTCCTGAGGTTGAGTTCCTGGGCAGGAGGGTTGCTGCAGATGGGATTCGGCCCACAGAGGCGATTCGACGAGCGCCCAGGCCCGGCAACACATCGGAGTTGCGTTCATTTCTGGGACTCTTGAACTATTTCGGGAATTTTCTGATGAACTTAGGCACGTTGTTAGAGCCGCTTCACGTGCTCCTGCATAAGGGTTGTGATTGGTTTTGGGGGGACTGTCAAGAACGGGCTTTCAATCGGGCGCGCAACCTACTTTGTTCAAATATGTTATTGACCCTGTATGACCCCTGTAAAAAATTGGTTCTGACATGTGATGCATCGTCCTATGGGGTTGGGTGCGTGTTGCAGCAAACTAATGATGAGGGCCAACTATAACCTGTGGCTTATGCCTCCAGGTCGCTCTCTCAAGCAGAATGGGGATATGTGATGGTTGAGAAGGAGGCACTCGCGTGTGTCTATGGTGTAAAAGAAAATGCATCAGTACCTTTTTGGCAGGAGGTTTGATTTGGAAATGGACCACAAGCTGTCAAAATCTGGACAAACAGAGATCCCCTCCTATCTCTGATTAAGAAATGTGCCCTGACTGGGGATTGGGCGCCCGCACACGGAATATGCCCTGAGGAGGCCAGACCGTTCCACAGGCGGATGGATGAGCTCTCCATCCAAGCTGACTGCCTACTATGAGGCAGCCGGGTAGTCATGCCCCAGAGGGGCAGGGAGGCATTCATCAGGGAACTCCACAGTGAGCATCCTGGCATCGTTCTGATTAAGGCCATTGCCCGGTCACATGTTCAGTGGCCGGGAATTGATTCAGACTTGAAACACTGTGTTCGCAGATGTGTGCCCAGCTGGGTAATGCTCCCACGGAGGCCCCGCTCTGTGGGGGCATTACCCAGCTGGCCATGTAGACTACGTGGGCCTGTTCATGGGAAAAATGTTTCTCATTCTGATAGATGCGTACTCGAAATGGATCGAGTGCCTGATTTTGAATTCGTGCATGACATCCACCACTGTGGAGAGTCTACGTGCGGTCTTTGCAACCCACGGCTTGCCAGACATCCTTGTTAGCGATAATGGCCCATGTTTCACGAGCTACGAATTCCGGGAGTTCATGTCGGGCAATGGCATCAACCATGTCAGGACAGCACAACATTCAAGCCGGCCTCCAATGGGCAGGCAGAACGTGCGGTTCAAATCATTAAACAAGGCATACTCAGGATTCAAGGACCCTCTCTTCAATGCCGCCTATCGCGCCTCCTGCTGGCCTATAGATCCCGACCGCACTCACTCACGGGGGTCCCACCCGCTGAGCTACTCATGAAACGAACACTCAAAACTCGGTTGTCCCTCATTCACCCAGTCCTGACCGACATAGTTGAGGGCAAGCGCCAGTCCCAAAACGAGTACCATGACCGAAACTCAAGGGGAAGATGTATAGAAATAAATGACCCCATATTTGTCCTCAATCACGCCGTGGGGCCCAAATGGCTTGAGGATACTGTAATAGACAAATAGGGGAACAGGGTCATCGTGGTTAAACTTAACAATGGGCAGATATGCCGTAAGCATCTGGACCAAGTAAAAAAAAGGTTCAGCATAGATACTGAGGAACCCGAGGAAGATCATGAGATGGAGCTCACACCACCTCCAGTGAACGAGCAACAAGAACATTCAGCAGCATGCACAGTCCTGGCGGTCAGCCTGGACAGGCCGGAATCACCACAGGTGACAGACACTCACGCCAAGGCTCAACAACCAGAGCCCCCACAGTGGCGCTCCACGAGGGAGCGTAGACCACCTGAAAGACTTAACCTATGATCCCAATAAGACTTTGGGGGGGAGGTGATGTCATGTATGTAACCTCTATGTAACACCACTGCATTACTGTATATACTTAAGCAACGCACACCTTGACCACAGGGGGTGAACTTGTGGGCGACACTTATTACCTGGTCATCCAGGTATATAAAGGGAGGTCCCACGCAGGGTCATCACTTCTGGGTCCTGTGAATAAAGGCTCAGGTCATAGAGTAACCTTGTCCATAGAATGTGCCTTGTGTGGGTTTTGTGCCATTGAAACTAAGGACTTTACAGAAACGATGATCACCCCCGCAGCGCCAACCAGGTGTTAATGGCCTTGTATTCACCCCCTTGATGGTGGACTCTGAGTCATCTGCGGACATGCAGCTGCAGGCGTGGTAGTTCTGCCCTGTACGTTTCGATTCGAAAACAACGTTACTTTGTTCACAGTACTTGCAGCAGCACTAGTGTGTTTGTCTGGTATTGTCACTGGTGGCGATAAACGCCTGGGCTATCGCTATGGCTTTACTCAGGGTTGGGGTCTCTACAGTCAAAAGTTTGCGAAGTATTACTTCATAACTAATGCCAAGTACAAAGAAGTCCCTGAGCATGTGCTCCAAATGTCCTTCAAATTCGCAATGTCCTGCAATGCGCCTTAGTTCGGCGACGTAGCTTGCCACTTCCTAGCCTTCAGACCTCTTGTACATGCAAAACCGATACCTCGCCATTACAACGCTTTCCTTCGGGTTTAGATGCTCCCAGACCAGTGTGCACAACTCATCGTACGACTTTTCTGTGGGTTTCGCTGGAGCGAGCAGATTTTTCTTGAGGCCATACGTTGGTGCCCCGCAAACGATGATGAGGATCACCCTTCATTTGGCAGCGCTCACTTCTCCTTCCAGCTCATTGGCCACAAAGTATTGGTCGAGTCGCTCCACGAAGGTTTCCCAATCATCTCCCTCTGAAAATTTCTCCAGGATGCCCATGGTTCTCTGCATTGTTTGGTGGGGTTCATCATCTGTATCTCGTCGCCAGTTGTTAAGTCTTGAATAAAGAGTCAGACTAGATAGTGCAAGCTCAAAGGAAGGTGTGACCATAGTCCTTTATTTCAGATCTTAGAATGCCTTTCCCGCCTGTGAGGCCTCCTTATATACAGGTGCTCCCAAGGGATTGTGGGATCCCTTGGGACTCCAGGGGATAAGCCCTCTGGTGATTTGACATGGTATTTACAGGTTTACATACATAACACAAACCATCAAGCAAAGCTTGAAACGTGTGTCGGAAGGCTCCCTGCAGACCCGCCTGTCCCCAGTCCTGCTCAGCTACTGCACCAGACCCCACTCGCTCACCGGGGTTCCCCCAGCCGAGGTGCTCATGAAAAGGGCGCTCAAAACAAGGGTCTCTCTTGTCCACCCTGATCTCCATGATCACGTCGAGGGCAGGTGGCATCAACAAAACATGTACCATGATCGCGCAAACTTGTCACGCGATATTGAACTCAACCATGGACATGGTCCCAAATGGCTTGCTGGCACGGTCAGCTGCCCAGCAACCCAGCAAAGAACCAACCAACTCACCCACACCTGCATTTGTACCAAGACGATCGACAAGGGAGCGAAAAGCCCCAGATCGTCTCACCCTGTAAATAAGTGTACTATTGACTTTGGAAGGGAGTGATGTTATGTATGTAACCCTTGGCAACCTGTATCACACCACCACCAAATGGCCTACCTATTGGAGTCCCAAGGGATCCCAGCATCCCTTAGGAGCACTGTATATAAGCAGGCCTCCCATACTGTGCCAGCACTCTGGAGTTTAATTAAAGGAGCTAAGGTCACACTTACTCATTGCATACAGTACTCAGTTGTATCACTTTATTATGAGCGTAACACAATCTTTCTCCATTTAAATAATAACTTGCTCTTTGATTTTTTTTCTGCCAAAGTGCATGACTTCACACTTTCCAACATAATACTCCATCTACCAAATTTTTGCCCACTCACTTAGTCTGTCGATGTCCTTTTGCAGATTTTTTGTGTCCTCACACATTGCTTTTCCTCCCATCTTTGTATCGTCAGCAAACTTGGCTACATTACATTCAGTCCCTTCTTCCAAGTCGTTAATATAATTTTTTGTTCTCGGTCTACAAAAATCTTGTCTCTTCCACTTATTTCTCACTCTCCATTGTTTCTGTCCTTTCCTACATTACAACAGTGATTACACGTCAGAAGTACTTCATTGGTTGTAAAGCCCATTGGGGTGTCCTGAGGTCGTGAAAGGCGCTAGATAAATGCAAGTCTTTCTTTTTTTTGCTCTTCTTTGTCTGTCTCTCTCCCCCTTCCCCTTCCATCTCCCTCCTTCACATCTGTGTTTCTCACTCTCACTTCTGCTTCACATTCCTCTGTTGCCCGTTTATTTTTCTCTTCCCTCTGCTAATTTTCTCACCATTCTTTGTTTTCCTTTCCACCTCTGTGGAGTGCCTTGTGACATTTCCACAGCAATTGTCACTATAAATATGGCTTGCTGGTGTCCTTCTTCCTTCCGTACCAGAACCTGCAGCAATTAGATGTCAATGTGACTCAGTGGGTAGCACTCTCGCCTCTGAGTCAGAAGGTTGTGGGCTGAAGTTCCACTCCAGGGACTTTAATCTAGGCTGACACTCCAGTGCAGTGCTGAAGGAGTGCTGCACTGTCAGAGGGGCAGTGCTGAGGGAGTGCTGCACTGTCAGAGGGGCAGTGCTGAGGGAGTGCTGCACTGTCAGAGGGGCAGTACTGAGGGAGATCTGCACTGTTGGAGGGGCAGTACTGAGGGAGCACTGCACTGTCGGAGGTGCAGTACTGAGGGAGCGCTGTACTGTCGGAGGGGCAGAACTGAGGGAGCGGTGTACTGTCGGAGGGGCAGAACTGAGAGAGATCTGCACTGTTGGAGGGGCAGTTCTGAGGGAGCGCTGTACTGTCGGTGGGGCAGAACTGAAGGAATGCTGAACTGTCGGAGGGGCCGTCTTTCGGATGAGACGTTAAACCGAGGGCCCGTCTACCTTCTCAGGAGGACGTAAAAGATCCCATGGCCACTATTCGAAGAAGAGCAGGGGAGATATCCCCGGTGTCCTGGCCAATATTTATGCCTCAACCAACTTCACGAAAACAGATTATCTGGTAATTTCTTTGTTTGTGGGATCTTGCTGTGTGAAAATTTACTGCCACGTTTCCCACATTACAACAGGGACTACACTTTAAAAACAGTACTTCCTTGGCTGTAAAGCACGTTGGGATTTCCTGGAAAGTCACAGTATAAGTGAAAGTTCTTTCTATAAGAGTGAATCCACACAACCAAGGTTGATTTCAACAAAATCTGGGCCATAGACTCATCCAAATCTTCGATTTGATGTATTACCAAACACATTAAAACATTCATAGAGAGAACAATAGCAGTGCTTATCTATAACTATCTGAGCACACAGAATCGTCATCTTGTGAGCCAGTTTTCCATCATGTCAATGTAATCATCCACAATAAGGTCATGGATGGCAAGGGTCTTGTTCACAAGTAAACGGACATTGTGGACATGGGGAGTGGGGCAGTGATTGTCTGTTAGTGTCAGGGGCAGGGGAGAGTGGGGTGAGTGGGACGGGAAGGAGGGTGGTGAGATTAGCCTCCAGTGGATGTACTAGTTGGGAAGGTCGGCGAGAGAGTAGGACGGGGCAGTTGGGGTTACTGACTGTAAGGAGGCAGCAACGAGTGCTTCGATGGGCCCTTCGGGGAGGCACAGAGGGGAGCTGTGGACTTATTCAAGGGAGATTAAGCCTGGGATGGTGGCAGGAGAATGGGATAGCAGGGGAGCAGTGATGGATTAGGAGGGTCAAGTACCCAAGAGGGGAGAAATGAAATATGCCATGGAGAGATGGGGCCAAGAGAAAAATAAAAATGGAGAGACAAGTGATGGTCTTGGCTCTGGGCAGCAGCCAGTACATGCCCACGAATGGACAAGTGATACGGCAGAGATTAAGATAGACGTATCCATCTGCCACATTCTTGCCCACTCACTTAAACTGTCGATAGCCCGCTGTGTCCTCTTCATGTCCTCCTCACACCTTACTGTCCCACCTAGCTTTGTATTGCCACCAAATATGGTTATATTACAGTCGATCTGCTCATCAAAGTCATTGATACAGATTGTGAATAGCTGGGGCCCCAGCACTGATCCTTGCGGCACCCTGCCGGTTACAGCCTGCCAGCCCCAAAATGACCCGTTTATTCCTACTCTCAGTTTTATGTCCGTTAACCAATCCTCTATCCATGATACTATATTAACCCCAATCCCATGAGCCCTTGTCTTGTGTAACAAGCTCTTGTGTGGCACCTTATCGAATGTCTTTTTGAAAATCCAAATAAATTACATCCACTGATTCCCCTTTAACTACATCCTCAAAAAACTCCAATAGATTTGTCAAACACGATTTCCCTTTCATAAACCGTGCTGAATGTTTCTAATCATACTATGGTTTTCTAAGTGCCGTGTTAGCATGTCCCTAATAATAGATTTGAGCATTTTCTCAACGACTGATGTCAGGCTAACTGGCCAATAGTTTCCTGTTCTCCCTTTCCCTCTTTCTTTGAAGGGTTGCATTTGCTACCTTCCAATCCGTAGGAACGCATCTCAAGCAACAATGTGAGCAGCTGGTCTGGTGTAGGGGGCCACCATCTTCATCTCCCTCCTCCCTCCTCTTCATTCTCCTCCTCCTCTTCTTTGGAATCCTCATCAGTTGAAGAGTGCGGAGTGGCTGGGTCCTCCTTCACCTTTAGTGGCCGTGCTACGCTAGGTTGTGCAGAACACAGCACACCAGGATTATCCCGGAGACCCTCGCTGGTAAGTACTGAAGAGCATCTCCACATCCGTCCAGGCACCTCAAGCACACATTCAGCCTGTCGGTGGTTTATTTAATGATGCATCTGGGTGTCAGAAGGCTGGCGCAGTAATGCCCTTGGGCTTCATTGGAGCGTTTCCTCAGAGGTTTGACAGAGCTAGGTTTTGGTCCAGTGGCAAGGATTATCCAAGACATAAGAACATAAGAATTAGGAACAGGAGTAGGCCATCTAGCCCCTCGAGCCTGCTCCGCCATTCAACAAGATCATGGCTTATCTGGCCGTGGACTCAGCTCCACTTACCCGCCCGCTCCCCGTAACCCTTAATTCCTTTATTGGTTAAAAATCTATCTATCTGTGACTTGAATACATTCAATGAGCTAGCCTCAACTGCTTCCTTGGGCAGAGAATTCCACAGATTCACAACCCTCTGGGAGAAGACATTCCTTCTCAACTCAGTTTTAAATTGGCTCCCCCGTATTTTGAGGCTGTGCCCCCTAGTTCTAGTCTCCCCGACCAGTGGAAACAACCTCTCTTCCTCTATCTTGTCTATCCCTTTCATTATTTTAAATGTTTCTACAAGATCACCCCTCATCCTTCTGAACTCCAACGAGTAAAGACCCAGTCTACTCAATCTATCATCATAAGGTAACCCCCTCATCTCCGGAATCAGCCTAGTGAATCGTCTCTGTACCCCCTCCAAAGCTAGTATATCCTTCCTTAAGTAAGGTGACCAAAACTGCACGCAGTACTCCAGGTGCAGCCTCACCAATACCCAATACAGTTGCAGAAAGACCTCCCTGCTTTTGTACTCCATCCCTCTCACAATGAAGGCCAACATTCCATTCGCCTTCCTGATTACCTGCTGCACCTGCAAACTAACTTTTTGGGATTCATGCACAAGTGCACAAGGACGCCCAGGTCCCTCTGCACTGCAGCATGTTGTAATTTCTCCCCATTCAAATAATATTTCCTTTTTCTGTGTTTTTTTCCAAGGTGGATGACCTCACATTTTCCGACATTGTTTTCCATCTGCCAAACCTTAGCCCATTCGCTTAACCTATCTAAATCTCTTTGCAGCCTCTCTGTGTCCTCTACACAACCTGCTTGCCCACTAATCTTTGTGTCATCTGCAAATTTTGTTACACTACACTCTGTCCCCTCTTCCAGGTCATCTATGTATATTGTAAACAGTTGTGGTCCCAGCACTGATCCCTGTGGCACACCACTAACCACCGATTTCCAACCCAAAAAGGACCCATTTATCCCGACTCTCTGCTTTCTGTTAGCCAGCCAATTCTCAATCCATGCTAATACATTTCCTCTGACTCCGCGTACCTTTATCTTCTGCAGTAACCTTTTGTGTGGCACCTTATCGAATGCCTTTTGGAAATCTAAATACACCACATCCATCGGTACACCTCTATCCACCATGCTCGTTATATCCTCAAAGAATTCCAGTAAATTAGTTAAACATGATTTCCCCTTCAAGAATCCATGTTGCGTCTGCTTGATTGCACTATTCCTACCTAGATGTCCCGCTATTTCTTCCTTAATGAGAGCTTCAAGCATTTTCCCCACTAGAGATGTTAAACTAACCGGCCTATAGTTACCTGCCTTTTGTCTGCCCCCTTTTTTAAACACCGGCATTACATTAGCTGCTTTCCAATCCGCTGGTACCTCCCCAGAGTCCAGAGAATTTTGGTAGATTATAACGAATGCATCTGCTATAACTTCCGCCATCTCTTTTAATACCCTAGGATGCATTTCATCCGGACCAGGGGACTTGTCTACCTTGAGTCCCATTAGCCTGTCCAGCACTACCCCCCTAGTGATAGTGATTATGTCAAGGTCCTCCCTTCCCACATTTCTGTGACCAGCAATTTGTGGCATGGTTTTTATCTCTTCCACTGTGAAGATCAAAGCAAAATAATTGTTTAAAGTCTCAGCCATTTCCACATTTCCCATTATTAAATTCCCCTTCTCATCTGCTAAGGGATCAACATTTACTTCAGTCACTCTTTTCCGTTTTATATATCGGTAAAAGCTTTTACTATCTGTTTTTATGTTTTGCGCAAGTTTACTTTCGTAATCTGTCTTTCCTTTCTTTATTGCTTTCTTATTCATTCTTTGCTGTCGTTTAAAATTTTCTCAATCTTCTTGTTTCCCACTAACCTTGGCCACCTTATACGCATTGGTTTTTAATTTGATACTCTCCCTTATTTCCTTGGTTATCCACGGCTGGTTATCCCTTCTCTTACCGCCCTTTTTCACTGGAATATATTTTTGTTGAGCACAATGAAAGAACTCCTTAAAAGTCCTCCACTGTTCCTCAATTGTGCCACCGTTTAGTCTGTGTTTCCAGTCTACTTTAACCAACTCTGCCCTCATCCCACTGTAGTCCCCTTTGTTTAAGTATAGTACGCTCATTTGAGACACTATTTCCTCACCCTCAATCTGTATTACAAATTCAACCATACTGTGATCACTCATTCCGAGAGGATCTTTTACTCGGAGATCGTTTATTATTCCTGTCTCATTACACAGGACCAGATCTAAGATAGATTGCTCCCTTGTAGGTTTTGTAACATACTGTTCTAAGAAACAATCCTGTATGCATTCTATGAATTCCTCCTCAAGGCTACCCCGTGCGATTTGATTTGACCAATCGATATGTAGGTTAAAATCCCCCATGATTACTGCCGATCCTTTTTCACATGCCTCCATTATTCCCTTGATTATTGTCCGCCCCACCGTGAAGTTATTATTTGGGGGCCTATAAACTACGCCCACCAATGACTTTTTCCCCTTACTATCTCTAATCTCCATCCACAATGATTCAACATTTTGTTCATTAGAGCCAATATCGTCTCTCACAACTGCCCTGATATCATCCTTTATTAACAGAGCTACCCCACCTCCTTTCCCTCCTTGTCTATCTTTCCGAATCGTCAGATACCCCTGTATGTTTAATTCCCAGTCTTGGCCCCCCTGCAACCACGTTTCTGGAATGGCCACCAAATCATACCCATTTGTAATGATTTGTGCCGTCAACTCATTTATTTATTTCGAATGCTGCGTGCGTTTAGGTAGAGTGTTTTAATACTAGTTTTTAAACCATGATTTTTAGTTTTGACCCCTCCTGCAGCCCCTTTATATTCAGTGGCCCTTTTTGTTTTTTGCCTTGGGTTTCTCTGCCCTCCACTTTTACTCATCTCCTTTCTGTCTTTTGCTTTTGTCTACTTTTTGTTTCCCTCTGTCTCCCTGTATTGGTTCCCATCCCCCTGCCATATTAATTTAACTCCTCCCCAACAGCACTTGCAAACACTCCCCCAAGGACATTGGTTCCAGTCCTGCCTAAGTGCAGACCGTCCGGTTTGCTGGAGACCAGCTCTACTGTATGGACCTAGTGTGCTCACATATCGCCGTGTGGGCTGGCCCGTGCTGCCCCTGGGCCCTCGCCTCTTCTGGGCTCTGAAGCCACACCTCTCCTGGGCCCCAATCACATCCCTCTACATTCTTTCGCCGCTCCTTCGCCCCGACCTTGCCGCTCCTGCTGTACCTGCCCACGCTCCAATCACCGATCTGGACATTGATAACATCCCTCATCGCTGCCATCACTCTCTTGCACCAGCTTGTGCTGTACCTTGCAGTGGTACGCCCCGACCTCGTCACATTGCCCAGGGGCCACCGCTCGCCCGGGTGTCAAGCCCATGTGGTGGCTGGTATGCAACGGTTAAAAAAAATCCACACACAGGCATCTTCCACCCTTCAATATGAAGTTCAGGATCTGGAATATTAGTTCCTTCCTTGAAACACCTGTGAACTCATCCCTTTTTGGCGTGGAAGAAAGTCATCCTTGTTTCGAAGGACTGCCTATGATGATGATGATCCTCAGATGTGTCATCGGCCAGGTTTGAAGGGGGTACCTCTTAGTCACTGAGCAGGCCCACTCTCGGATGGTTCCAGGCACGGACAGGGCAGGGAGCTTGGACTGCTGCAGGATGAAAGCATCATGGCAGCTCCCCGGGAATCCGGCACAGACGTGCATAAACCTTCTCTCATGTTGGCCCAGCAGCTGAGCGCTGATGGAATGGAATCCCTCGTGGTTTCTGGATGCTCCTGGTTGTGTGGGGGCTGCTCAGATGGTCACACATGCGCAATCGATGGCACCCTGTACCTGTGGGAAGTCAGCCAGCGACACCAATCCTAGTCTCTGCTCATTCTGGATATTGTCATCACAGGGGAACGTTACCAGCCCTGCCAAACAATCCATCCATCATCTGCCCGAGACACGCATGCGCAGCCGACTGGGAGATCCTCGAGATGTCTCCAGTAGCTCCCTGGAAAGACCCAGGGGCACAGTTGTTGAGGGCGGTGGTCACTTTGATAGCCACCTGGCCTCCAGATCCAGCAGGGAGCAGGTCTTCTTCTTGGAGACTGCGGATGTCTGCCACCACCTGATGCGATAACCCGAGCCGCCCGACACACGGCTTTTCTGAAAGGTGAAAGACGCTCGGTCTCTGTCTGGAAATCCCGTTACATGGGTAGTGCCTCTTGCTAACTACACCTCTGCTGCTGCTCTTCGCCTCCCCCTCCCGCTCCCCTCTCACTCCGCTCGCTTCCCCCCCCGCTCCCCTCCCCCCCCCCGCTCCCCTCCCACTCCGCTCCCCTCCCACTCTGCTCCCCTCTCCCCCTCTGCTCCCCTCCACCCTCTGCTCCCCTCCACCCTCTGCTCCCCTCCGCCCTCCGCTCCACTCCCCTCCCACTCCGCTCCCTTCCCCCCTCCGCTCCCCTCTCCCCTCTGCTCTTCTCCTTCCCCTCCACTCCACTCCCCTCCCCCCTCTGCTCCCCTCCCCTCTCCACTCCCCTCCCCTCTCCGCCCCCTCCCCCTGCGCTCACCTCCCCCCTCCATTCCCCTCTCCGCTCCTCTCCCTCCTCCGCTCCCCTCCCCCTCCGCTCCCCTCTCCCCTCCACTCCCCTCCCCTCTCATCTCTGCTCCCCCCTCCCCTCTCCGCTCCCCTCCCCCCTCCACTACCCTCCTCCCTCCGCTCCCTTCCCCCCTCCGCTCCCCTCTCCGCTCCCCTCCCCCATGCCCTCCCCTCTCTGCTCCCATCCTCCCTCCGCTCACCTTCCCCTCCGTTCCCCTCTCCGCTCCCCTCACTCCTCCACTCCCCTCTCCGCTCCCCTCCTTCCTCCGCGCCCCTCCCCCCTCCGCGACCTACACAGTACCCACCCAGGCATAGCCATGATGAAGGCTATTGCTAGGTCACACGTTTGGTGGTCCGGCCGAGCAGCATTGGGCCATCACTAGTGGTAAATCATGCACCATTCCGTCGTATGATACTTTCACTGCTGCACGGCCGATAACAGGTATGAGTTCTTTGGTGTAAGTGCGCAGCGTTGTGTGAATCGGGCTCAGTTTTGGCCTCTGCCTTGTTGCCCCACAGTTTCTCAAAAGCCTTCTACCTTATGATTGATTGACTCGCCCCCGTGTCCAATTCCATGGAGACTGGAATGCCGTTAAGTTTAACTTTTAACATTATCGGAGGGCTTTTGGTGGTGAAGGTGTGTACCCCATACACTTCCTCTTCATCCTCAGGTTGAGTTGCCTCTCCTGCTCGTTCAGCGTGATCCGCGCTGGATTGGTCGCCCTCTGCTGACTCTGCCACATGGTGAGTCCGAGGTCGCTTGCACATTCGCTGGAGGTGTCCCAATGTTCAACAGCCCTTGCACACATAGTGCTTGAATCGACATTGATGGGCTCTATGACTGCCCCCGCATCGCCAGCATGGTGTTAATGGATACGTATTCACATTCCACAGCGGCCTCTGAGTCACCCTAGGCCTGGCCTCTGTTGTCGTGTGGGCCCTACCATGTGTAGTTCTGCCTGCTGTAGGCATTATTTTATGCACAGTACTTGCCGGTGAGCTTCGATGCTGTGAAGATATCTGTTTCGTGTTGTCGCTCGTGGATGTGAAGGCCTGGGCTATCGTGATGGCTTTGCTCAGATCTAAGGATTCGGCAGACAGCAGTTTGCGAAGAATGACCTCGTGGCTGATTCCAAGCACGAAAAAGTCCCGCAACATTTCCTCCAAAGATCCGGCAAATTCACACTGTCCCACAAGGCGTCTTAGGTCGGTGACAAAGCTCACCACGTTCTGGCCCTCGGAGCGATGGTGTGTGTAAAAGCGATACCTGGCCATTAAGATGCTCTCCTTTGGCTTGAGGTGTTCCCGAGCTAGCGTACACAGCTCTGTGTAAGTCTTGTCCGTTGGTTTGTCCAGTGCCAACAGATTTTTGAGGAGGCCCTATATCGAAGACCCACATACGGTGAGGAGAATCGCCCTGCGCTTTATCGCCGTTTCAGCCGTGTCCAGCTCGTTGGCCACAAAGTACTGGTCGAGACGCTCAACGAAGGCTTCCCAATCATCACCCTCAACAAATCTCTCAAGAATACTAACAGCAGCCGTTTCCGCGTGAAAGTTCGTGATCTGTAACTCGTCGCCAGTTGTTAAGTTCAGAATAACTCCACGAGACTGTTGTAAGCTCAAACCATTGTGACTTTGGTCTCTTTAATATAACTCCAGAGTGAGGCAGCAGCATGGTGGACTGCCTTTTATACCTGCTTGCTGCAGGGTGCACAGGTGACCCATAAGTCTCCCACAGGTGTGCCACCTAGTGGCAAGTATTAAACATAGGTGAGGTTTGCATACATAACAAAGGCCGTTATGCCCTTTGCTGCACCCCTGGGATCAACCTTCGCTGTCTCATGGTCGGCTCTCCACATGGACACTGCTTTTTCAATGGTCCAAGCTGGATCCTCGATTCTCTGTTTTGCAGCAGTGCACCCACCAGTACTCTCAACTTACTTGGCCTCCACAACGGTCTCCGAACCTGAACACTGGTTTGTCAATGGTCTAAGGTCAATGGTCAATGGTCCAAGGTGATTCCCGCCCCTCTGCTGGTCTACATGTCAACTTCATCACTCCGCAGGACCTCAGACTTTAACTTTGGACTGTCTCGTATCGTCTCCTCCCTGTCCTCTGTTTAGAACCAGAATACATCGTGACTCCACACCTGGACTACTGTACAGTTTTGGTGTCCCTACCCAAGGAGGGATATGCTTGACTTAGAAGGGTTATAACAAAGGTTCGCTGATTGATTTCTGGGATAAGATGGGTGTCCTACGAGGAGAGATTGAATAGAATATTCTCTGGAGTTTAGAAGAGAGGTGATCTCATTGAAACATGTAAGATTCTGAGAGGGCTTGACAGGGTAAATGCTGAGAGGCTGTTTCCCCTGCTGGGAGAGTCTAGAACCAGGGATCACAGTCTCAGGATAATGGGCCAGACATTTAGGACTGAGATGAGGAGAAATTTATTCGCTCAAAGGGTTGTGATTCTTTGGAATTCTCTACCCCAGAGGGCTGTGGATGCTCAATCGTTGCATATGTTCAAGGCTGAGGTCGATAGATTTTTCAGCACTAAAGGAATCAAGGCATATGGGAATCGGAGCGGGAAAGTGGATTTGAGGGAGAAGATCAGACATGATCTTATTGAATGGCGGAGCAGGCTCAAGGGGCCGTATGGCCTACTCCTGCTCCTATTTCTTGTGCCCTAATAGCCTAAAGGTTGAGTTAGTCACTCACTGGACCAAGGTAACTATCACATCCCCTGCCTTTCCCTCCCTCACCTACCCCACTTTTGTCATCCTTTCCTTTGTTGTTTATGTTCTTTGCGCCTGCCTTTTTCTTTAGAAGGTCATTCGGGTGCAAGGGAACAGAATCTGGAGCAGAATAGTGATCAGCAGGATCAGAGCTAGCTGAGAGTGAGGGAAATCTACCCAACAGACGAGCAGAAAACTAAGGACACAGGCGGAGCCCGGGAACCAGAACACAGGGATAGAATATAGTCTCTGTAGAAAGAGGCAGTGAAGGTGGAGATAACACTGAAATCCAGACACCTGCGGAGTGGACTGTGGCCCAGGAGAGAGCAGGGTGTTATGTATGTATGTAAACCTCACCAAAATGTAAAACTTGCCACTAGGGGGCACACCTATGGGAGACCTAAGGGTCACCTGTGCACCCTGGAGCTAGCAGGCATAAAAGATGATTCACTCACTCTGGAGTCTGAATAAAGAGACCAAGGTCACAACAGTTTGAGCTTACAATATAGTCCTGTGGATTTATTCTGAACATAACAAATTGGTGACGAGTAACGGATCACGAACGTTCACGCGGTAACGGCTGCCATTGGTATTCTTGAGAGATTTGTTGAGGGTGATGATTGGGAAGCCTTCATTGAGCGCCTCGACCAGTACTTTGTGGCCAATGAACTGGACAAGGCTGAGACGGCGATCAAGCGCAGGGCGATTCTCCTCACCGTATATGGGTCATTGGTATATGGCCTCTTCAAAAATTTGCTGGCACCGGTCAAACCAACGAACAATTCTTACACAGAGCTGTGTATGCTGGTTAGGGAACACCTCAAGCCAAAGAGAGCATCTTGATGGCTAGGTATCGCTTTTACACACACCATCGCTCCGAGGACCAGAACATGGCGGGTTTTGTCGCCGACCTAAGATACCTTGCGGGACAGTGCGACTTTGCAGGATCCTTGGGGGAAATGTTGTGGGACTTTTTCGTGCTTGGAATTGGCCACGAGATCACCCTTCGCAAACTGTTGTCCGCCGAATCCCTAGATCTGAGCAAGGTCATCACGATAGCCCAGGCCTTCATATCCACGAGCGATAACACAAAACAGATATCTTCACAGAATCGAAGCTCACCGGTAAGTACTGTGCATAAAATAATGCTTTCAGCAGGCAGAACAGTACAGGGCAGGGCCCACACGACCGCAGAGGCCAGACCTAGGTCTAGAGTGACTCAGAGTCCGCCGTGGGGCGTGAATGCGTATCCATTAGCACCATGTTGGCGCTGCGGGGGTAGCCATAGAGCTCATCAATGTCGATTCAAGCCCTATGTGTGTGAGGGCTGTGGAACAATGGGGCACCTCCAGCAAATGTGCAAACGACCTCTGACTCATCACGTGGCAGAGTCAGGAGAGGACGACCGATCCAGCGAGGATCACGATGAACGAGCAGGAGAGGCAACTCAACCTGAGGATGAAGAGGACGTATATGGGATACACAACTTCACCAACAAAAGCCCTCTGATAATGTTAAAAGTTGAACTTAACGGCACTCCAGTCTCCATGGAACTCGACACGGGGGCGAGTCAATCAGTTATGAGCCAGAAGGCATTTGAGAGGCTGTGGGGCGACAGAGCACAACGACCCGAGCTGATCCCGATACAGGCAAAGCTGCGCACCTACACCAAGGAACTGAGACCAGTTATTGGCAGTGCGGACATAAGAGTATCCCATGAGGGAGCAGTGCACGATTTACCATTGTGGATTGTTTCAGGTGATGGGCCAACGCTGCTTGGCAGGAGGTAGATAGGGAAGATTCGATGGAACTGGGAAGACCTTTGCGCACCTTCTCCGGTGAACGACATCTCCCCTTCCCAAAGGCTGAGCAAACTCCCACCTTCAGCTGAACCAGGCATCGAAGTGCAGATCCATTTGCAGATCCCCGAGGCACAGGCCGCTCATCACGACCATGAGGAGGTAAAGATCAACCAAGCAGCGGTACAGGCACAGTACCCACCACCCAAAGCCGACGACCTTTTCGCGACGATGGAAGAGGCTCCAGGTCAACCAAGCAGAGTAGGACTCCGGCCGAAACGATCCGAATGCGTCTTCCCGACCGAATGCATCTTCCCGACGCCAGAGGCAAAATCCCTGGGGAGGAAGATCGCACCAGTCAGCATCATGGACACGGACAAGAGAGCGTCCAGACCACGGGACAAGAGAGCGTCCAGACCACGGGACGAGAGTGCGTCCAGACCACGGGACAAGAGTGCATCCAGACCACGGGACGAGAGTGCGTCCACACTACGGGACGAGAGTGCGTCCAGACCACGGGATGAGAGTGCGTCCAGACCACGGGACGAGAGTGCGTCAAGACCACGGGATGAGAGAGCATCCAGACCATGGGACAAGAGAACGTCCAGACCACGGGACAAGAGAGTGTCCAGACCACGGGACGAGAGTGCGTCCAGACCACGGGATGCGAGAGCGTCCAGACCACGGGACAAGAGAGCATCCAGACCACGGGACGAGAGTGCGTCCAGACCACGGGACGAGAGTGCGTCAAGGCCACAGGACCCCAGACCACGGGACGAGAGTGCGTCCAGACCACAGGACGAGAGCGCGTCCAGACCACGGGACGAGAGCGCGTCCAGACCACGGGACGAGAGAGCGTCCAGACCACGGGACGAGAGTGCGTCCAGACCACGGGACGAGAGAGCGTCCAGACCACGGGACGAGAGAGCGTGTCCAGACCACGGGACGAGAGCGCGTCCAGACCACGATACGAGAGAGCGTCCAGACCACGGGACAAGAGAGCGTCCAGACCACGGGACGAGAGTGCGGCCAGACCACAGGACAAGAGAGCGTCCAGACCACGGGACAAGAGTGCGTCCAGACCACGGGACGAGAGAGCGTCCAGACCACGGGACGAGAGTGCGTCCAGACCACGGGACGAGAGAGCGTCCAGACCACGGGACGAGAGTGCGAGCAGACCACGGGACGAGAGTGCATCCAGACCACGGTACGAGAGTGCGTCCAGACCACGGGACGAGAGAGCGTCCAGACCACGGGACGAGATGCGTCCAGTCCACGGGAAGATAGAGCGTCCAGACCACGGGACGAGATGCGTCCAGACCACAGGACGAGAGCACGTCCAGACCACGGTACGAGAGTGCGTCCAGACCACGGGACGAGAGAGCGTCCAGACCACGGGACGAGATGCGTCCAGTCCACGGGAAGATAGAGCGTCCAGACCACGGGACGAGATGCGTCCAGACCACAGGACGAGAGCGCGTCCAGACCACGGGACGAGAGCGCGTCCAGACCACGGGACGAGAGAGCGTCCAGACCACGGGACGAGAGTGCGTCCAGACCACGGGACGAGAGAGCGTCCAGACCACGGGACGAGAGAGCGTGTCCAGACCACGGGACGAGAGCGCGTCCAGACCACGATACGAGAGAGCGTCCAGACCACGGGACAAGAGAGCGTCCAGACCACGGGACGAGAGTGCGGCCAGACCACACGACAAGAGAGCGTCCAGACCACGGGACGAGAGTGCGTCCAGACCACGGGACGAGAGAGCGTCCAGACCACGGGACGAGAGTGCGTCCAGACCACGGGACGAGAGTGCGTCCAGACCACGGGACGAGAGAGCGTCCAGACCACGGGACGAGAGTGCGAGCAGACCACGGGACGAGAGTGTGTCCAGACCACGGTACGAGAGTGCATCCAGACCACGGGACGAGAGAGCGTCCAGACCACAGGACGAGAGTGCGTCCAGACCACGGGAAGAGAGAGCGTCCAGACCACGGGACGAGATGCGTCCAGTCCACGGGAAGATAGAGCGTCCAGACCACGGGACGAGAGTGCGTCCAGACTACGGGCTGAGAGAGCGTCCAGACCACGGGACAAGAGAGCGTCCAGACCACGGGACGAGAGTGCGTCCAGACCACGGGAAGAGAGAGCATCCAGACCACGGGACAAGAGAGCGTCCAGACCACGGGACAAGAGCACGTCCAGACCACGATACGAGAGAGCATCCAGACCATGGGACAAGAGAGCGTCCAGACCACGGGACGAGAGTGCGTCCAGACTACGGGACGAGAGTGCGTCCAGACCACGGGAAGAGAGAGCGTCCAGACCACGGGATGAGAGAGCGTCCTGACCACGGGACAAGAGAGCGTCCAGACCATGGGACGAGAGTGCGTCCAGACCACGGGAAGAGAGAGCATCCAGACCACGGGACGAGAGTGTGTCCAGACCACGGGAAGAGAGAGCGTCCAGACCACGGGACGAGAGTGCGTCCAGACCACGGGAAGAGAGAGCGTCCAGACCACGGGACGAGAGAGTGTCCAAAATACGGGAAGAGAGAGCGTGCAGACCACGGGACAAGAGTGCGTCCAGACCACGGGATGAGAGAGTGTCCAGACCATGGGACAAGAGAGCGTCCAGACCACGGGACGAGAGTGCGGCCAGACCACGATACGAGAGAGCATCCAGACCATGAGACAAGAGAGCGTCCAGAACACGATACGAGAGAGCGTCCAGACCACGGGACAAGAGAGCGTCCAGACCACGGGATGAGAGTGCGGCCAGACCACAGGACAAGAGAGCGTCCATAACAACGGGACGAGAGTGCGTCCAGACCACGGGACGAGAGAGCGTCCAGACCACGGGACGAGAGAGCGTCCAGACCACGGGACGAGAGAGCGTCCAGACCACGGGACGAGAGCGC
This sequence comes from Pristiophorus japonicus, assembly GCF_044704955.1. NCBI lineage: Eukaryota > Metazoa > Chordata > Chondrichthyes > Pristiophoridae > Pristiophorus > Pristiophorus japonicus. Next base: position 71,899,887 of record NC_091996.1, on the reverse strand, counting down.
GTCCAGATCACGGGAAGAGAGAGCATCCAGACCACGGGACGAGAGTGCATCCAGACCACGGGAAGAGAGAGCGTCCAAAATACGGGAAGAGAGAGCGTCCAGACCACGGGACGAGAGTGCGTCCAGACCACGGGACGAGAGTGCGTCCAGACCACGGGAAGAGAGAGCGTCCAGACCACGGGAAGAGAGAGCGTCCAGACCACGGGACGAGAGAGCGTCCTGACCACGGAACGAGAGAGCGTCGAGACTACGGGACGAGAGAGCGTCCAGACCACGGGATGAAAGGGCGTCCAGACCACAGGACGAGAAGGCGTCCAGACCAAGGGACGAAAGGGCATCCAGACCATGGGACGAGAGAGTGTCCAAAATACGGGAAGAGAGAGCGTGCAGACCACGGGACAAGAGTGCGTCCAGACCACGGGATGAGAGAGTGTCCAGACCATGGGACAAGAGAGCGTCCAGACCACGGGACGAGAGTGCATCCAGACCACGGGACGAGAGTGCGTCCAGACCACGGGAAGAGAGAGCGTCCAAAATACGGGAAGAGAGAGCGTCCAGACCACGGGACGAGAGTGCGTCCAGACTACGGGCTGAGAGAGCGTCCAGACCACAGGACAAGAGTGCGTCCAGACCACGGGATGAGAGTGCGTCCAGACCACGGGAAGAGAGAGCGTCCAGACTACGGGCCGAGAGAGCGTCCAGACCACAGGACAAGAGAGCGTCCAGACTACGGGCTGAGAGAGTTTCCAGACCACAGGACAAGAGTGCGTCCAGACCACGGGACGAGAGTGCGTCCAGACCACGGGAAGAGAGAGCATCCAGACCACGGGACGAGAGAGCATCCAGACCACGGGAAGAGAGAGCGTCCAAAATACGGGAAGAGAGAGCGTCCAGACCACGGGACGAGAGAGCGTCCAGACTACGGGCTGGGAGAGCGTCCAGACCACAGGACAAGAGTGCGTCCAGACCACGGGACGAGAGAGCGTCCAGACCAAGGGACGAAAGGGCATCCAGACCATGTGACAAGAGAGTGTCCAGACCACGGGACAAGAGAGCATCCAGACCACAGGACGAAAGGGCGACCAGACCACAGAATGAGAGGGCGTCCAGACCACGGGACAAGAGAGCGTCCAGACCACGGAACGAGAGGGCGTCCAGACCACGGGACGAGAGTGCGTTCAGACCACGAGACGAAAGTGCGTCCAGACCACGGGACGAAAGTGCGTCCAGACCATGGGAGGTCGCCGCAACGGAATGGAGGAATGTGTCGCCCAGCAAGGAAGACGACTGGGTTTGGGGCAAAGGTAAAGGGGCGGCCGCTGTGAAGGCCAGGAATCCACTATGTTCCAAGAAGTTGTTTGCACTGTGTAACCCATGTGAGCGGTCTTTCGCGGCCAATGACATACATTCATATGGGGTTGGGGGGACCTTACAACAAGCCAAAGTAGCGGGGAAGCACCAACCGGTCGTATATGCATCTCACAAAGTACTTGTAGCAAGTGATGTGTTATCACATGGGGTCAGGTGTGTTGTACAACAAGCCAAAGTAGCAGGCGAACCCCAACCAGTTGTATATGTATCAACAAAGTACTTGTAGCAAGTGATATGTTATCACACGGGGTCGGGTGTGTTGTGCAGCAAGCCAAAGTAGCAGGCGAGCCCCAACCGGTTGAACATGTGTCCCATAAGTTAACCAAGGCAGTAGCCTGTATTCACGGGACAAAAGAGATGTACCAAAGAGTGTCCCAATATTTGCTTGAGTCAGACAAGCTGCCCCTCCCAGTTTTGGGAGAGCAGAGGCACCATTATCGCTGCGTTGTTTTGAGAATGTCTAACACTGTCTGTGCACTGTAACATGATCTGCCACGGGCCAGGCACTGAGAGCGGCACTAATGCCCACAGTTGGCTACCGTTGCCCACCACCCGGGTGGAAACGGTGCAGCCTGCAGACCCGCTCGCGGTCGTGGAAGTGCTAGAAAGTGAGGGGTCAACTGTAACGGCCCCCCAGCTTAGGACCTGGACTAGCCAGGATCCCACGTTACCGCCTGCCAAAGGTGAACTGCTAGACGGGATGTTGCAACCTATCTGTCGCAAAGACGAAAGGCCCATCCCAACGTTGCAGAGCAAGGCAGGGCAGCTACACACAGTCGGTGGTCCGGGGCCCGCATACTATGGCCCAGGATCCACGGGGACCCCGAGGCCTCCCGCCACTACTGAAAGTCTCAAGGCCATTGCAGCCATCCTGGGCTTGCCAGACCTTAGGGTCAGTGACAATAGTCCGGAGCAGGCAGCCCAAATCACAAAGCCAAGCACCACGTGTGTCATGGTAGACTGCCTACAGCCCCGGCTATCCTGGGTGCTATGCAATCATCAGACAGAATCACTCAGAATCGAGCCTTCTGTATGCTATCAGCCGATGATCGCACGGCCCCTCCACGCGACATTAGAATAAGTGATGGGCACCATGTTCAGGGCCCCCGTTGGGCCACTAGCACCGTATTAGCCAAGGGGGGGATGGAGTGCGTGTGATGAAAACGGAGCGTTTGATGGTGAAACCATCAAACTGGGCTAACGAGTAAAGCATTTGATCCAGATCAAACTGCGAATTACAGATAACCAGGAACCATTGTGAAAGGACCTGGCCCCCAGCAACCCACTAACACAATCGAACTCGTTGTCAACCACGAGGATGAACCCACCATGTCAGGACTTCAACCCAGTCGATCGACCCGGGGACACAGGGCGCTGGATCGCCTAAACTTAAAAATAACTTGTACATAAGACTTTGGGGGGTGGGGGGGTGGGGGGAGTGATGTTATGTATGTATGTAAACCTTACCAAAATGTAAGACTTGCCACTAGGGGGCACACATGTGGGAGACCTAAGGGTCACCTGTGCACCCTGGGGCAAGCAGGTAAAAAAGATGATTCACCATGCTGCTTCTCCACTCTGGAGTCTGAATAAAGAAACCAAGGTCACAACAGTTTGAGCTTGCAATACAGTCCTGTGGATTTATTCTCAACATAACACAGGGTACAGGCCTGAGGTACAGGCATGAGCCGGGTACAGGCCCCAGCCGGACACAGGCTCCAGCAAGGGACGGGTCCCAGCTGGGTACGGGTCCCAGCAGGACACAGGCCCCAGCAGGGTACAGGTCACAGCAGCAGGTGTGGATCGGAACAAGTTATCTTAAAACTTAAGGTGGTTGAGTAGCAGAGCAGAATCAAGGCAGCTGAGTTCGCCCAGTTAATATGTTTTTAGTGTTGTTGGTTGAGGGCTATTGGCCAGGACACTGGGGAGAGCTCCCTTGATCTTCAAATGGGGCTTCACTGTAATGTGTCACCCAAAAGACAGCACCTCCAACAGTGCAGCACTCCACTGAAATGCCTAGATTATGTGCTCAAGTCTCTTGACTGGGACTTGAACCCACAACTTTCTGACTCAGAGGCAAGAGTGCTGCCTACTGAGCTGACACTGAGAATAGAGGAGAGGAGAGTGGTGGGGAGAAGGGTAATAAATGGCCATGTTGTGAGCGAGAGGAGCTGTCAGCCCATGACTCCGGGCTCCTGTACACTCCCAAAGTCAAGTGAAAACAACACTGTGACCTCCTAAATCAGATCGCTGATTCCGTGCTGCACCATCCTCCTGCGAGGAGGGCGATGTTGTGTATGCATGCCTGTTTACTGTGTGATGTCTATAACACTGTTATGCCACATTGAATGTACCCTTATACTGCACACACCTTACCGGTACACTAGAGGGTGCTGCTGCTGGACACCGAGGGGTTGCCTGCACACGGCAGGTAACCCAGTATAAAAGGGAACTCACAGCTTGTTGTCGTCACTCAGGAGCTGCAAATAAAGGACTACATGTCTGCACAGTTTATGTATCATACCCTGCCTCGTGGAGTCATTACTAAAGGTGCCTACTTACACTACAACTGGCGACGGGAATACGAGGTCACGAACTACACGCTCAACATGTCTAACCTCAGCAACTTTCAACATTTTACGGAGGGGGAAGATTGGGACGCTTTTGTGGAAAGATTGGAACACTTCTTTATAGCCAATGACCTGGACAGGGACACACCGGCCACACTACCGAACAAACACAGGGCCATCCTGCTTAGCAGTTGTGGGCCACCATCTACGGTCTCGTCAGGGACTTACTAGCCCCGGAGAAGACAACCACCAAGAGCTATGAGCAATTTGTAACAATCATACAGGAACAACTAAAACCGAAAGAAAGCATCCTCACAGCCAAACACTTACCGGGGACCTGAGGGCCAAGAAATTGCCAAGTATGCTGCACACTTAAGAAGACTAGCTGCACCGTGTGATTTTGGCGACCATCTTAATGAAGCACTAAGGGCCATATTTGTCATCGGAATCGGCCACGAAGGCCTCCTACACAAATTGCTCTCGGCTGACATCACGGTCACTCTGCAGAAAGCAATTCAAGTGAGCCAGGCCTACATGGTTTCGGCCAGCGACTCCAGGCGAATACTGACCCAGGACTCTAAACCGGCGAGCGCAGTGCACCGCATGGATACTTCTGAAGGCAGAAATGCTGCCCCGAGTCCCGCAACCCTGAGTCCGCCACATGGGGCAAACTGGATGGCCCAGTGCTGGCGCTGTGGAAGAAAAGACCACCACAGCCCATCTGCAGGAAATGGCTGCAGCACCAGCTGCACAAGGAGAAACACTTGTAATCAAAATGGCCGCCGCCATGCCACCAGTGAGCATGGAGGAGCATCACATGACACCGAGCGGCCAATCGGATTTGAAGGCTCCCTTAAAGGAGACCGGTAACCAAAGAAATTTAAAGGGGAAATTTCAACTATTTGAGTACACGGACTTTAAAGCTAAAGATGCAATTAAAGGGTGCAAGTATGAAAATGTCTGCAATGTAACAATGAATTGTGATGCTGGTTTAACTAATGTGACTAATGATATGAATGCAGATGTCAGTAAGGTTAAGAACAAGTTTATTATGCTTAACAGTAATGATAGAGATTGTGAAATGCCTAATGTAACCATGTCTGTTGAAACCAGGACACCCAAAAGTGATGCAAATGCTAGAATGTATAATGCAGGCTCAACTATGTGTGATCAGAGCCAAGGTGTCATGTATACCAGTAGGACACTGCCAAAGAACATTGGGTCCTACAGGGACCATGCTGATGCCAATGGAATCCCCTGTGGGAGACCCCCAGGTTCAGCAGGCTACCTGACCATGTAGCCTGGATCTTTGGAACAAATGTGATGCCCCTTGCAGGACACACACACAGGCAGTGGGAGCAGACCCACTACAGGGACAGTGGTCAATGGGCAGCCCAGCCACCACCAATGGCAACCTGCACCAGACCAGCTCTACAGCCCCTGGCCACCAGGGCCAACACCAGGATTATGAGGCCAATACCCGCCAGCTTCCCCGGCAAACCCTGGGATGACCTGACTCTCATCCCCATTGGTGGACAGGGAGCCCACTCAGTCTTGTGGCCCTGCCCCACAACTACCCACATCACAGTGTATACACACCACCCACTGCTGCCGTGGCTACCTCCCCGAGGGATCCCACAACAGTAACATCCACTTGGTCTGTGTGTGAGGGAGGGGAAATATACGAGGCAAGCCTCAAGCACAGGGGTCACACCTGGCAACCACACAACCCTCACCACAACCTCCCATAGCCCACCACTGATCACCTCCCCTGGTCATGACAATAAGGATATGAAAAATGCTCAGGGGGGTTATTGTTGTGTATGCGTGCCTGTTTACTGTGTGATGTCTGTAACACTATTGTGCCACATTGAATGTACCCTTGTACTGTACACACCTTACCGGTACACCAGAGGGTGCTACTGCTGGAGACCTAGGGGTTGCCTGCACACGGCAGGTAACCCAGTATAAAAGGGAACTCACAGCTTGTTGTCGTCACTCAGGAGCTGCAAATAAAGGACTACAGGTCTACACAGTTTAAGTATCATACTGTGCCTCGTGGAGCCATTACTAAAGGTGTCTACTTACACTACAGGTGATATGGCTGTTTAAAACAAACACCCATTATACAACACCCCGTTAAAAAGAAAATACTAATCAAGATTACATTTTAAATTCATTCCTTAAGGAGCAGGGAGCTGCTGGGATAATCCTCGCAGTCATAGACTCCCTGGAGTGGCCTTGGCCCGTTATGTGAAACGCTCCGTGTTTCTATCCCCGCCGGGCCCGTTATGTGACACACTCCGTGTTTCTATCCTCGCCGGGCCCGTTATGTGACACACTCCGTGTTTCTGTGACCGCCGGGCCCGTTATGTGACACACTCCGTGTTTCTATCCTCACCGGGCCCATTATGTGACACACTCCGTGTTTCTATCCTCGCCGGGCCCGTTATGTGACACACTCCGTGTTTCTATCCTCGCCGGGCCCGTTATGTGACACACTCCGTGTTTCTGTGACCGCCGGGCCCGTTATGTGACACACTCCGTTGTTTCTATCCTCGCCGGGCCCGTTATGTGACACACTCCGTGTTTCTGTGACCGCCGGGCCCGTTATGTGACACACTCCGTGTTTCTATCCTCGCCGGGCCCGTTATGTGACACACTCCATGTTTCAGTGACCACTGGGCCCGTTATGTGACACACTCCATGTTTCAGTGACCACTGGGCCCGTTATGTGACACACTCCGTGTTTCAGTGACCACTGGGCCCGTTATGTGACACACTCCGTGTTTCTATCCTCACCGGGCCCGTTATGTGACACACTCTGTGTTTCTGTCCTATCAGCCTGACCAGTTTGAAGGAGGGTACGGAAAACCAATTGAAGATTGAGAAGGACAATTTTACGATGGTATTATGGCGACTATGCAACAGTGACCTGCACCTCCTGGCCATTGAGAATGGCATTGACAACCTGTACTACTTGCTGTATGGCATCCCTGGCAACACTGAGGTCTGTGCCAAATCTACCAGTCTGTTACAACAATAATCATTTGTTTCTTGATGATAAGAATAATGTTTGTGTTTAACATTCTCTGTACCACTTCACTGATGTACGTCAAACACCATGTGCGATTCACACTGGGAGCCATTTACTTCATAGGAATGGGAGGAGGCCATTCAGCCCCTCAGGCCTGATCTGCCATTCAGTTAGATCATGGCTGATCTGTATTTTAAATCCATTTCCCTCCATTAGTTCCCTTGATACCCTTATCCAACGACAACCCATCGAGTTCAGTCCTGAAAGCTCCAATCGACCCTCAGCATCCACCGCCTTTAGGGGAGCGTGTTCCAGATTTCCACCACCCTTTGTGTGAAGAAGTCTTGCTGCCGCTCCTTTGCAATTTCGAGTTGTGGCGATGTCGGGAACAGATGTGTGTGCGGGATTGACCCACCGACATCACCACGAGTCCCTCGCTTCCCATACACGGCACGAGCCTGATAATGACCGCCACAACTCTGGCCACAATAAGCCGCGGCTGCTTCGTATGCGTTTAGGATCCCAGCGCCATCTTTATCTCTGTGGGTATTTGTACCACCGGTTCCTCACCCTGCCCACAGACTGTGAGGCAGCCCTTTCCAGCGGTGCTTAAAGGGACACTCACCTCTCCGCTAAAGCGCTGCAGAGTTTTGCGTCAATTACACTGGTGGGTTTGTTTGTCCCTACACGATTATAAGGGGCTTCCGGCAACAGTTCCTTCATGGGGCTGGGGGGGAGGGAGGATGGGGGGCTGGGGACTTTGGTGGGCGCTGGGGGGATGGGGGCTGGGAAGATGGGGGGGGGGTTGGAGGATGGGGGAGGGGGGTGGTCCTTCTCACAATTCCTCTGTGGCTGGACAAAGAGGAACGAGCAGTGCTTGTCAATCTTATTTCCTCAACTCCTGAAAGTACGAAGTCTCACTGGGGTACGTGTCCCACGCACATTGACTCTCACTGGGGTACGTGTCCCACACACACTGACTCTCACTGGGGTACGTGTCCCACACACACTGACTCTCACTGGGGTACGTGTCCTACACACACTGACTCTCACTGGGGTATGGGTCCCACACACACTGACTCTCACTGGGGCACGGGTACCACACACACTGACTCTCACTGGGGTACGTGTCCCACACACACTGACTCTCAGTGGGGTACGGGTCCCACACACACTGACTCTCACTGGGGTACGGGTCCCACACACACTGACTCTCACTGGGGTACGTGTCCCACACACACTGACTCTCACTGGGCTATGGGTCCCACACACACTGACTCTCACTGGGATACGGGTCCCACACACACTGACTCACACTGCGGTATAGTCCCACACACACTGACTCTCACTGGGGTACGTGTCCCACACACACTGACTCTCACTGGGGTACGTGTCCTACACACACTGACTCTCACTGGGGTATGGGTCCCACACACACTGACTCTCACTGGGGTACGTGTCCCATACACACTGACTCTCACTGGGGTACGTGTCCCATATATACTGACTCTCACTGGGATACAGGTCCCACACACACTGACTCTCACTGGGGTACGGGTCCCACACACACTGACTCTTACTGGGGTACAATCCCACACACACTAACTCTCACTGGGGTACAGTCCCACACACACTGATTCTCACTGGGGTACGTGTCCCACACACACTGACTCTCACTGGGGTACGTGTCCCACACACACTGACTCTCACTGGGGTACGGGTCCCACACACACTGACTCTCACTGGGGTACGGGTCCCACACACACTGACTCTCACTGGGGTACGGGTCCCACACACACTGACTCTCACTGGTGTACAGTTGCCAGTCTCCCCTTTGTGCCCTGTTTTGTGTTTGTACCTACCTGGTCTTAATTGATTTGTTGGTGTTGAGCTTCCCCAGCGGAAGTTTAACGCAGTGCAGACTGAGTGAATGTCACCTGATGATATCCTGAACTGGATGTGTCTCAGGCACCCCTGCTTGTTCTGAATGGGGCGATGGGATTGTACCCACCGTCAGTAATCTAACAACCTCTGTTTTGTCTCAGTTTTCATCTGGCGAACCGCAGGACGCCTACGAGAAGTTACGAGTCTGTGAGCAGAAATTAGTTCACTTGGAGAGTAAAGCTGCAAATTTCATCCGTGAGGACTGGATGACAGGTGAAGAGGAGAAGGTAAGGTTGTGTGTAGTGAGCGTGGGTCAGTCACGCTCCTGGCCTGACCTGCGGTGAGTGTGTGAGTGAGGAACATGTACTGCCGTTACACCCACACATTTGGGGAGGAATGAGGAATACACGAAATGGGGAAACTTTAAACGTAGTAGAGGAGCAGAGTAGGAGGACAAGCTGGTAAATCTGTGAAGGGTCCATGTTACACATTCAATACAACAGCAAGGAGGTCATACCGAACCTCCACAGATCATTGGTCCGGCAACAGTCCGAATATTGGGCCGCCTGCCTTTGGGAAGGAGGTCTAGGCCATGAGCAGGTGTAGCAGAGATTCACTATGAGGGGAGATGAGGGAAACCTTTTCACTGGCTGAAACGTTAAATTGAGGCCCCGTCTGCTCTCTCAGGTGGATGTAAAAGATCCCACGGCACTATTCAAAGAAGAGCAGGAGAGTTATCCCCGGTGTCCTTGTAAAGTCCTGTCCCTGCAGTTCAGACTTACACGAGGCACATGCTGAAGTCAAGGTCACTCAGGACCTGCACCTTTATTACACAGCTCTCGAATGCCACACTTGCCTGAGACCTGTCTTTATATACCTGTCTAGGACAGGTATCCAGTTTCTCCTGCAAGTGCACCCCTGGTGGTAAGGTAAGCTTGTGGTTACAGATCATCTCTAGTTACAGTCATGTATAGCATGGTAAGATACAGTTATGTACAGTAGTGTGAGATACATGACAGTCCTGACCGATATTTATCCCTCAACTAACATCGCTAAAACAGATTATCTGGTCACTATTTTATTGCTGTATGTGGGATCTTACTGTGCACAAACTGGCTGCCGTGTTTCCCACATACAACAATGACTACACTGCAATAGTATTTCATTGGCTGTAAAGTGCTTTGAGACATCCTGAAGTCATGAAGTGTAGTCAGGTGAGATGTTTATACTCCGTACGAGACTCCTCCCATCCCAACGAACTCATCTTCGCCTTTCAGCCTGTCTTTCTGGTCCCTTTCCCCTCATGTACTTGTCTAGTTTCCTTCCTGTGGTACAGAGCTCCACATTCGAACCACTCTCTGAGGAAAGACATTTCTCCTTATTTCCCAGTTGGATTTATTAGTAACTATCTTGTATTTATGGTTCATAGTTTTGGATACTGGCCACAGCCCCATCCACAAACCGGGCATGGCCCCGTCAACAAACTGGGCACGGTCCCACCCACAAACTGGCCACGGTCCCACCCACAAACCGGGCACGGCCCCACCCACAAATTGGCCACGGTCCCACCCACAAACTGGGCACAGCCCCACCCACAAACCGGGCACGACCCCACCCACAAACTGGCCACGGTCCCACCCACAAACCGGGCACGGCCCCACCCACAAACTGGCCACGGTCCCACCCACAAACTGGGCACGGTCCCACCCACAAACCGGGCACGGCCCCACCCACAAACTGGCCACAGTCCCACCCACAAACTGGGCACAGCCCCACCCACAAACCGGGCACGGCCCCACCCACAAACTGGCCACGGTCCCACCCACAAACTGGGCACAGCCCCACCCACAAACTGGGCACGGCCCCACCCACAAACTGGCCACAGCCCCACCCACAAACTGGGCACGGCCCCGCCCACAAACTGGCCACGGCCCCGCCCACAAACTGGGCACAGCCCCACCCACAAACTGGCCACGGTCCCACCCACAAACCGGGCACGGCCCCACCCACAAACCGGGCACGGCCCCACCCACAAACCGGGCACGGCCCCACCCACAAACTGGCCACGACCCCGCCCACAAACTGGCTACGGCCCCACCCACAAACTGGGCACGGTCCCACCCACAAACTGGCCACGGCCCCACCCACAAACTGGGCACGGTCCCACCCACAAACTGGACACGGCCCCACCCACAAACTGGCCACGGCCCCGCCCACAAACTGGCCACGGCCCCACCCACAAACTGGGCACGGTCCCACCCATAAACTGGCCACGGTCCCACCCACAAACTGGGCATGGCCCCGTCAACAAACTGGGCACGGCCCCGTCAACAAACTGGGCACGGCCCCACCCACAAACTGGGCACGGCCCCACCCACAAACTGGGCATGGCACCACCCACAAACTGGGCACGGCCCCGTCAACAAACTGGGCACGGCCCCACCCACAAACTGGGCACGGTCCCACCCACAAACTGGGCACGGCCTCACCCACAAACTGGGCACGGTCCCACCCACAAACTGGGCACGGCCCCACCCACAGACTGGGCACGGCCCCACCCACAAACTGGGCACGGCACCACCCACAAACTGGGCACGGCCCCACCCACAAACTGGGCACGGCACCACCCACAAACTGGGCACGGCACCACCCACAAACTGGGCACGGCCCCGTCAACAAACTGGCCACGGTCCCACCCACAAACTGGGCACGGCCCCACCCACAAACTGGGCACGGCCCCACCCACAAACTGGGCACGGCACCACCCACAAACTGGGCACGGCCCCGTCAACAAACTGGCCACGGCACCACCCACAAACTGGGCACGGCCCCGTCAACAAACTGGCCACGGCTCCACCCACAAACTGGCCACGGCCCCACCCACAAACTGGGCACGGCCCCACCCACAAACTGGGCACGGCACCACCCACAAACTGGGCACGGCACCACCCACAAACTGGGCACGGCCCCACCCACAAACTGGCCACGGCCCCGCCCACAAACTGGGCATGGTCCCACCCACAAACTGGGCACGGCCCCACCCACAAACTGGACATTTCCCCTTTCACATCAATTACCATGCCGAGTTTCCACTAATTGTGGCCCTTCAAGAAGGCTCTTAAAGTTAAGCTTTATTTTTTAGACGCAGGGACATTAATAGACATGTTTTAAAAGCTTTTGAATATAATTTTATTTTTAATTTGCTGAGAAACTCACGACTCCAATGGCTCTGTATCATTTTTTTAAGTCATTTTCAATTATTTAAATTCAGACACTCTGATTACTGATAGACACATTTTCAGCTGTATTAATAAAACTGCACCAAGTTACCATTCTTCAATATATCACGGAATATTTTTTAAAGCAACATTTTTTTAAGATGACGTTCTAAACTGTTGCCAAATGGCGCTGGTTCACGGCAGATTTTAGGGTCAGCGATATGCAAATGAGTTTGAGCAGAAACCTGAGGAAAAAAACCCTTCTCAAAACTGGGCAATTTTTCCCCGGATCATCCAAAGTGGCAATGCAAGGCCCTGTAGAGCGGTGCACAGCACTCTGGGCTGGATTTTGGACTTTGCTGATGTTGGGGCGGTAATGGCGGCGGGGCGGTAAAGTTTGCGCCTCAGTCAGCAAAATTGGGCAGCTGGGCCCTGAGTGTGGGGCGGAGCGCTAAAGGAGGCGTTGCACACCTCTCTTAGGGCGCTAGGCCGGCTGAACATGCGAAAATCCCGAGCGGGCTGGGGAGGAAACTGAAAAAAAACCACCAAAAATATTCCCAATAAATAACTCATGCCACTACAACATAAATCGCAAAAGAAAACCAATCACACTTACCTCACTGCGGCCGCTACAGCTCGGACCGCCCGCTTTCACAGGTGGTCCCAGCAGGGGGCGCTCTATGGGGCGCAACGGATCAGGCGGGAGGCTAAAATCGAGCCGGTGTCACAACCAGGGGCATTGCACACTGGCTCGCCTCTCCCGGGCAGTAATGCTCCGCGTCCCCTCGAAACCGGCACCGAATGTCCCGGCGAGGCGCTGGAGGATGGCTGCACGCTTACCGCCACCATTGCTGCCCCTCCGGGGGAGGCGCTAACAGGGGCGGCAGAAGACCGAAAATCCAGTCCATATTAGCATGGCTAACTTAACTTCACTACTGATCAAATCGATACTCCGAGAAATTAATCCCAGTGCTTTGTTAACATTTTTAATTGCTTTGCACACCTGCGATGCTGCTTTTAATGATTTGTTCAGCTGTATCCCCAGATCCCTTTGCTCTTCCACCTCTTTCCAGTGTTTTGTTTTCCAAGGTGTAGGTGATGATTCTGCTTTTCCTACCGTACATTTATCGATGCTAAAGTTAATTTGTCACTTAACTGCTCAGTCTGCAAGTTTTCTAATGTCCTCTTGTATCATGTTGCATTCTTCCTCAGTGTTAGCTGTACCCACCCCCAGTTTGCTATCATCTGCAAATGTTCATTTTGAGTTATTTATTCCTCAGTCCAAATCATTGACGTAAATTATCAGTAAGAGTTCCCAGCACTGATCCTTGTAGAACACTGCTTTCTACCCTCCTCCAATCTGAATTGCCTTTACCCCTACGCTCTGCTTTCTATTTTTTAGCCAATTTGCTAATCATTTAGCTATGTGTCCCCTGACTCCACATGCCCTGACGTTTGTCATGACCCCACCATGTGGTTCCAAGTCGAGGCTGACACTCCAGTGTAGTACTGAGGGACTGCGACACTGTCAGATCCAGATAAGACATTAACCCCAGGTTCCGTCTGCTCTTTCAGGTGGATGTAAAAGATCCCATGGCACTATTCAAAGAAGAGCAGGGGAATTATCCCTGGTGTCCTGGTCAATATTTATCCCTCAACCAATATCACTAAAAAATCTGACCATCTGGGTCACTATCACATTGCTGCTTGTGAGAGCTTGCTGTGTGCAAATTGGCTGCTGTGTTTCCTACATTACAACAGTGACATTACTACGCTTCAAAAAGTACTTCATTGGCTGTAAAGCGCTTTGGGATGTTCTGAGGTCATGGAAGGAGTTATAGAAATACTAGTCTTTATTTTACTGCATTATCCTTGCCTATTATTTCCGTTACATCTTCAAGGAATTTTATCAGGTTAGTTAAGCATGACTTAGCCTTTCGGAATCCACGCTGTCTACATTTTATTTTATTTTCTATCTTCAGACCGTCTTCTATCACTTCTTTTGGTATAGATTCCAGTACCTTTCCTATAACTGCCGTTAAGTTGACTGGTCTATATAGTTCCTAGGTTTTGTTGTAACTCCTTTATTGTATGTAGGAACATTATCTGTCTTCCACTCTGGCACTAACCCTTCTGAAATGGAACTTTTGTATATATAAACTAGTGCCTCTGCTATCTCCTCCTCTCCTTGAGTATGCGGGGGTGCATACCATCCGGACCTGGGTTTTTATCCTCTTTTAGTTTTACACATTTCTCAATTAATTTAACCCTTTCTATCCCAACTGTACTGATAATCTTTTTAATCTCATCCTGCAGTGAAGTGTCTATTTAATTATCTTCTTTAGTAAAAATTGAGGCAAAGTAGTTATTCAATGCGTCTGTCACTTTTCTGTCACTACCTATGCATTTACCTTGCTCATCCTTTAGTGGCCTGATCCCCACCTTCATTTTCCTTCTGTTATTTACGTGTCTATAGAATAATTTATTATTTCTTTTACTATTCATTGACAATTTCATTTTGTAATTTCTCTTCGCTTTCCTGATTTTTTTTTTAACTTCCCTCCGAAGTTCTTCGTATTCACCTATAGTCCTCGCTTTTAGTATCTAAATACTTCGTGTATGTCTTTTTAGATTATATTTTCCCTTTCGTGCTTTATTCATCCACAGTGCTCCACAATTAGCTTGCTTGTATTTGGCTCTTAGTGCAATACATTTCTCTTGCACGCTATTGATTGTCCTTTTAAAGATTTCCATTACCTTAGTGTTTGTTCTACTTATGTCACTCTCGGTCCCAACCTTGAACCTTACTATGTTATGATCACTACTACCAAGATGATCTTCTACTCTTACTTCTCATATCTGTTCTGGCTCATCACTTATTCCTAGATCCAGCAGTGATTCTTTCTGTTATGTATGAATAAAGAGTCTGACTGGATACTGTGAGCTCAAAGTAAAGTGTGACCTTAGTCTTTTATTGCAGGTCTCCAGAGTGCCTCCCTAGTCTGTGAGGCCTTGTTATGTACCTGTGCTCCCAAGGGATTGTGGGATCCCTTGGGACTCCAGGGGATGAGCCCTCTGGTAGCTACACGAGGTATATACAGGTTTACATATAAACAACACTCCCCCCAAAGTCAACAGTGTAACCATTTACAAGGTGAGTCGATCTGAGGCCTTTCTTTTCTTGGTTGATCGTCTCAATGCAAATGCTGGTTTTGGTGAGACGTTTGTTGGGCCCTCGCTGGGCTGCTGTGCAGCTGGCCTTGCTGAGCTGCCTGGTGTGGTGGGTCCTACTGGGCTGCTGCGGGTGATGGGTTCTGCTTCGTGGTCAACTGCTGTGTTGGTTGCCACTGGTGTGTGTGTTGGGGGGTCAAAAAAGGTAGGGTCCAAAGTGGGTTGCTCAGGATAGTCCATGAATCTGAATTTGATTTGGTCCAAGTGTTTCCAGTGAATGAGTCCATTTGAAAGTTTGACCCAAAACACCCTGCTCCTCTCTTTGGCCACAATAGTGCCAGGAAGTCACTTGGGACCTTGTCCATAGTTCAACACAAATACAGGATCATTGATTTAAATTTCGCATGACACATTTGCGCTATCATGATATGTACTTTGATGAAGCCGCCTGCTCTCTACCTGTTCGTGTAGATCAGGGTGAACTAACGAGAGCCTTGTCTTAAGTGCCCTTTTCATGAGCAGTTCAGCTGGTGGAATCCCAGTGAGCAAGTGGGGTCTTGTGCGGTAGCTAAGCAGGACACGGGATAGGCAGGTCTGCAGTGAGCCTTCAGTTACCCTCATCAAGCCCTGTTTGATTGTTAGAACTGCTCGTTCTGTCTGACCGTTGGACGCTGGTTTAAACGGGGCAGATGTAACATGTTTGATCCCATTACGGGTCATGAACTCTTTGAACTCGGCACTGGTGAAACATGGCC
The DNA here is from genome assembly GCF_044704955.1 of Pristiophorus japonicus. Classification (NCBI taxonomy): domain Eukaryota; kingdom Metazoa; phylum Chordata; class Chondrichthyes; family Pristiophoridae; genus Pristiophorus; species Pristiophorus japonicus. Next base: position 71,883,881 of record NC_091996.1, on the reverse strand, counting down.
CGTTGTCACTCACAAGGACATCAGGCAGTCCGTGCGTGGCAAACATGGCCCACAGACTTTCAGTGGTGGCAGCGGATGTGCTTGCCGACATTATCTCACATTCAATCCATTTGTCGTACGAATCTACAACCACAAGGAACATTTTACCCAAAAACGGGCCTGCATAGTGGACATGGACCCTGGACCACAGTTTGGAGGGCAACGACCATAAACTTAGTGGCACCTCCCTGGGTGCATTGCTTAACTGCGAGCATGTGTTACATTTGTGCACGCAGGACTCCAAGTCCACCTCGATACCGGGCCACCACACGTGGGATCTGGCTATCGCTTTCATCATTACAATGCCTGGGTGAGTACTGTGGAGGTCACTGATGAAAGTGTCTCTGCCCTTCTTGGGGAGCACTACCCGATTACCCCACAGAAGACAGTCTGCCTGTATAGACATTTCATCTTTGTGCCGTGGTACATTTCCACTGGGACATTGGACCAGCTCCCGTGAAGCACACAATTTTTTACGAGGGACAGTAAGGGGTCCTGGCTCATCCAGGTTCTAATCCGTGCTGTGACGGGTGATTGCTCACTCTCGACTGTTTCCATAACCATGACTAAATCTGCGGGCAGTGCCATTTCCACCCCCGTGGTGGGCAATGGTAGCCTACTGAGAGCATCGGCACAGTTTTCTGTGGCGGATGGCGTAGTTGTATGCGGGCAACATGAGCGCCCTTCTCTGGATGCGGGCTGATGCATTCGTATTTATCCCCTTACTTTCGGAAAAAAAAGATATCAGTGGCTTATGGTCAGTTCCAATTCAAATTTGAGCCCGAACAGATATTGGTGCATTTTCTTTACCCTATAAACACACGCTAACGCTTCTTTTTCAATCATGCTGTAGGCTCTCTTAGCCTTAGACAGACTTCTGGATGCATAAGCAACCGGTTGCAATTTCCTAGATTCATTCGGTTGTTGCAATGCACACCCAACGTCGTACGATGACGCATCACATGCTAGTACATGGACCATACAACACAAGCAATTTGTTTGAGCATAACAATTTATTAGCTTTTACAAAGGCATTTTTTTGGCTTTTGCCCCATACCCATTCGTCTGCTTTATGCAGTAAGGCGTGCAGTGGTTCTAACAGTGTGTTGAGACCTGGTAAGAAGTTACCAAAGTAGTTCAGGAGTCCTAGAAACAACAGCAGCTCCATCATGTTCTGTGGCCTCGGTGCGTTCTCGATTGCCTCCGTCTTTGAATCAGTGGGCCTGATGCCATCTGCTGCGATTCTTCTCCCCAGGAACTCCAATTCAGGTACCAGGAAAACGCACTTCGAGCATTTTAACCTGAGCCCCACACGGTTGAGTCGACGAAGAGCCTCCTCCAGGTTCTGCAGATGCTCAACTGTGTCCCGACCTGTAACCAAGATGTCGTCCTGGAAGACCACCGTGCGCGGGACCGACTTCAGTAAGCTTTCCATGTCTCTCTGGAATATCGCTGTGTCTGATCGAATTCCAAACGGGCATCTGTTGTAGATGAAGAGACCTTTGTGCGTGTTGATGCAGGTGAGGCCCTTCAATGATTCCCCCAGCTCCTGTGTCATGTAGGCTGAGGTCAAGTCCAGCTTCGTTCAGACCAACTGAACAAATACTTTGGTTCTGTCTTCACTAAGGAAGACACGAATAACGTCCCAAAAATAATAGGGGACCGAGGGTCGAGAAGGAGGAACTGAAGGAAATCCTTATTAGTCGGGAAATTGTATTCGGGAAATTGATGGAATTGAAGACCGATAAATCCTCAGTGCCTGCGGATCCCAGAGTATTTAAGGAAGTGGCCCAAGAAATAGTGGATGCATTGGTGGCCATTTTCCAACATTCTATAGACTCTGGATCAGTTCCTATGGATTGGAGGATATCTAATGCAACCCCACTTTTAAAAAAAGGAGGGACAGAGAAAACAGGGAATTATAGACCGGTTAGCCTGACAACGGTAGTGGGGAAAATGTTGGATGGGAAATCATGCTTGACAAATCTTCTAGAATTTTTTGAGGATGTAACTAGTAGAGTAGACAAGGGAAAACCAGTGGATGTGGTATATTTGGACTTTCAGAAGGCTTTCGACAAGGTCCCACACAAGAGATTAATGTGCAAAGTTAAAGCACATGGGATTGGGGGTAGTGTGCTGACATGGATTGAGAACTGGTTGTCAGACAGGAAGCAAAGAGTAGGAGTAAATGGGTACTTTTCAGAATGGCAGGCAGTGACTAGTGGGGTACCGCAAGGTTCTGTGCTGGGGCCCCAGCTGTTTACACTGTACATTAATGATTTAGACGCGGAGATTAAATGTAGTATCTCCAAATTTGCGGATGACACTAAGTTGGGTGGCAGTGTGAGCTGCGATGAGATGCTATGAGGCTGCAGAGTGACTTGGATAGGTTAGGTGAGTGGGCAAATGCATGGCAGATGAAGTATAATGTGGATAAATGTGAAGTTATCCACTTTGGTGGTAAAAACAGAGAGACAGATTATTATCTGAATGGTGACAGATTAGGAAAAGGGAAGGTGCAACGAGACCTGGGTGTCATGGTACATCAGTCATTGAAGGTTGGCATGCAGGTACAGCAGGCGGTTAAGAAAACAAATGGCATGTTGGCCTTCATAGCGAGGGGATTTGAGTACAGGGGCAGGGAGGTGTTGCTACAGTTGTACAGGGCCTTGGTGAGGCCACGCCTGGAGTATTGTGTACAGTTTTGGTCTCCTAACTTGAGAAAGGACATTCTTGCTGTTGAGGGAGTGCAGCGAAGGTTCACCAGACTGATTCCCGGGATGGTGGGACTGACCTATCAAGAAAGACTGGATCAACTGGGCTTGTATTCACTGGAGTTCAGAAGAATGAGAGGGGACCTCATAGAAACGTTTAAAATTCTGACGGGTTTAGACAGGTTGGATGCAGGAAGAATGTTCCCAATGTTGGGGAAGTCCAGAAACAGGGGTCACAGTCTAAGGATAAGGGGTAAGCCATTTAGGACCGAGATGAGGAGAAACTTCTTCACCAGAGAGTGGTGAACCTGTGGAATTCTCTACCACAGAAAGTAGTTGAGGCCAATTCACTAAATATATTCAAAAGGGAGTTAGATGAAGTCCTTACTACTAGGGGGATCAAGGGGTATGGCGAGAAAGCAGGAAGCGGGTACTGAAGTTGCATGTTCAGCCATGAACTCATTGAATGGCGGTGCAGGCTAGAAGGGCCGAATGGCCTACTCCTGCACCTATTTTCTATGTTTTCTATGTTTCCAGTCCCAGTGGTACATCTTCTTCCTGTCCCAGTGGTATATCTTCTTTCAGTTCCAGTGGTACATCTTCTTCTAGTCCCAGTGGTACATCTTCTTCCAGTTCCAGTGGTACATCTTCTTCTAGTCCCAGTGGTACATTTTCTTCCATTCCCAGTGGTACATCTCCCTCCTTTCCCAATGGTACATCTCCTTCCTGTCCCAATGGCACAGCTCCTTCCTCTTATGTATGTAAAAACTACCAATTTGTAAGACTTGCCACCAGGGGGCACACCTGTGGGAGACCCAAGGGTCACCTGCACACCCTGGGCAAGCAGGTATAAAAGGCAGACTACCTCACTCTGGAGTTACAATAAAGAGACCAAGGTTACAACAGTTTGAGCTTAAGATGTACAGTCTTGTGGAGTTATTCTGAACGTAACAATTGGCAACAAGTAACAGATCACGAACTTTCACGCAGTTATGGCTGCCATTGGTATTCTTGAGAGATTTGTTGAAGTTGATGATTGGGAAGCCTTCGTTGAGCTTCTTGGCCAGTACTTCCTGGCCAACAAGCTTGAAAAGGAAGAAACCGCGGTCAAGCGCAGGGTGATTCTCCTCACCTTTTGCGGGTTCACGATATATGGCCTCATCAAAAATCTGCTAGCACCGACGAAACCAACGGAGAAGACATATGAAGAGTTGTGCATGTTGGTTCGGGAACACCTCAAGCTGAAGGAGAGCATCTTGATGGCCAGGTATTGCTTTTATATGCACCACCGCTCCGAGGGCCAGAATGTGGCGAGCTATGTCGCTGACCTAAGATGCCTTGCGGGACCATGCGTGTTTGCTGGATTTTTAGGGGAAGTGTTGCAGCACTTTTTTGTGCTTGGAAACGGCCACAAGGTCATTCTTCGCAAACTGCTGTCTGCCGAATCCCTCGATCTGAGCAAGGCCAACACGATAGCCCAGGCTTTTATGTCTACGAATAATAACACTAAACAGATATCATTGCAGCATCGCAATTCACTAATAAGTACTGTGCATAAAATAACACCTTCAGCAGGCAGAATTGTACAGGGCAGGGCCTACACGCCCACAGAGGCCAGACCTAGGATGACTCACAGCCCGCCGTGGAGCGTGAATGCGAATCCATTAGCACCATGTTGGCACTGCGGGGTAATCATCAATGTCGATTCAAGCACTAAGTGTGCAAGGGCTGTGAAACACTGGGGTACCTCCAGCGAATGTGCAAACATGCTGTGACTCACCACGTGGCAGAGTCGGCAGAAGATGACCGATCCGGTGCAGATCACGCTGAACAAGTAAGAGAGGTAACTCAACCCGAGGCTGAAGAGGAAGTGTATGGGGTACACACCTTCACCACCAAAAGCCCTCCGATAATGTTAAATGTCAAATTAAATGGCATTCCAGTTTCCATAGAATTGAACACGAGGGTGAGCCAGTCAATTATGAGCCAGAAGGCTTTTGAGAAACTGTGGGGCAACAAGGCACAAAGGCCAAAACTAAGCCCGATCCACACCAAGCTGCGCACTTACACCAAAGAGCTCATACCAGTCATTGGCAGTACGGCAGTGAAGGTATCGTACGATGGAGCTGTGCATGATCTACCACTATGGATTGTACCAGGCGATGGCCCAATGCTGTTCGGCAGAAGCTGGCTAGGAAAGATCTGATGGAACTGCGACGTCATCAAAGCACTTTCTTCGGAGGATGACGCCTCGTGTGCCCAAGTGCTAAACAAATTCCCGTTGTTATTCGAGCCAGGCATCGGCAACTTCACAGGCGCCAAAGTGCAGATCCCTGATGCATGATCCGTTAATCACAAGGCCTGAGCGGTTCCATACATGATGCGAGAGAAAGTCGAGATCGAGCTGGATAGACTTCAACGAGAGGGGATCATATCGCCAGTCGAGTTCAACGAGTGGGTCAATTGTTCTGGTGTTGATGAGCAACAGGTCGGTCAGAATCTGCGGGGACTACAAGGTAACGATCAATCGAGTCTTGTTACATGACCAGTATCCACTACCCAAAGCAGATGACCTATTTGCAACACAAGCAGCAGGGAGGTCATTCACCAAGCTGGATCTAACCTCTGCTTACATGACACAGGAGCTGGCTGAAAAAATTGACGTGCATCAACACGCACAGAGGACTGTTCGTGTACCACAGATGCCCCTTTGGGATTCGCTCGGCGGCAGCCATCTTCCAGAGGAACATGGAGAGTCTGCTGAAATCGGTTCCATGCACCGTGGTGTTCCAAGACGACATCTTGATCACTGGCCACAACACCACTGAACACTTGCACAACCTAGAGGAGGTTCTCAAGCGACTGGACAGAGTGGGACTCAGGCTGAAACGCTCCAAGTGTGTTTTCCTGGCACCAGACGTCAAATTTCTGGGGAGAAAGATTGCGGCGGACGGCATCAGACCCACGGACTCTAAGACGGAGGCCAACAAGAATGCACCCAGACCACAGAATGTGACGGAGCTGCGGTCGTTCCTGGGACTCCTCAACTATTTTGGTAACTTTCTACAGGGATTGAGCACTTTGCTGGAACCCTTGCATTTATTGCTACGCAAGGGTGATGACTGGGTTTGGGGTAAATCTCAAGAGACAGCCTTTAACAAGGTCAGAAAAGTGCTATGTTCTAACAAGTTACTTCCATTGTATGGCCCATGTAAACGTTTAGTACTAGCTTGTGATGCATCTTTGTTATGGAGTCGGTTGTCTGTTACAGCTAGCCAATGGGTCAGGCAAACTGCAACCGGTTGCATATGAGTCCAGAAGCTTATCTAAGGCTGTAACTGCCTACAGTATTGTTGAGAAAGAAGCATTAACATGCGTATACGGGGTTAAGAAAATACACCAATACCTATTTGGGCTCCGATTCGAGCTCGAAACCGACCACAAGCCGCTCATTCCGTTGTTCTCAGAAAGCAAAGGTATTATCACCAATGCTTCGTCCCGCATCCAAAGATGGGCACTAATGTTATCTGTGTATGATTATGTAATCCACCACAGACCAGACATTGAGAACTGTGCTGATGCCCTCAGTCGGCTACCATTGCCCACCACCGGGGTGGAAGTGGCGCAACCCGCAGACTTGCTCTTTGTAATGGATGCTTTTGAGAGTGAGGGGTCACCCGTCATGGCTTGCCAGATCAGGACCTGGACTAGCCAGGACCCGGTGCTATCACTAGTAAAAAGCTGTGTACTCATTGGGAGCTGGTCGGCGGTCCCAGGGGAAATGCAAGACGAAATTAAGTCGTTCCACCGACGCAAGGACGAAATGTCCATCCATTCGGACTGCCTCCTATGGGGGAATCATGTAAGTTTGCCAAAAAAAGGCAGGGCAACGTTTATACGCGACCTTCACAGTACCCAGCCAGGCATAGTCATGATGAAGGCTATCGTCAGGTCACACGTTTGGTGGCCCGGCATTGACTCGGAATTGGAGTCATGCGTACACCAATGCAACACTTGCTCAAAGTTGAGCAACGCACCAAGGGAAGCCCCACTGAGTCTGTGGTCACGGCCCTCCAAACCGTGGTCAAGGGTCCACGTAGATTTCACTGGCACCTTTCCAGGAAAGTTGTTCCTAGTAGCAGTGGACGCTTACTCTAAATGGATTGAATGTATAATAATGTCGTCATGTACATCCACTGCCACCATTGAAAGCCTCCGGGCCATGTTCGCTACCCATGGTTTGCCCAACGTCCTTTTTAGTGACAATGGACCATGCTTCACCAGCTTGGAATTCAATGAGTTCATGACCCGCAATGGCATCAAGCATGTCAGGTCTGCGCCGTTTAAGCCCGCATTGATTGGTCAAGCAGAACGGGCAGTCCAAACCATCAAGCAGAGCTTGAAATGCGTAATGGACGGTTCCCTGCAGACCCGGTTATCTCGGATTCTGCTCAGCTACTGCACGTGACCTCATTCGGTTACCGGGGTTCCCCCTACAGAATTGCTAATGAAGGGAGCACTCAAAACCAGGCTCTCCTTAGGCCACCCGGATCTCAATGATCATGTAGAAACCCGGCATCACCGACATAACATGTACCACGATCGCACGGTTGCATCACGTGACATTGAGGTCAATGACCCTGTGTTTGTTCTTAATTATGGTCATGGTCCCAAATGGGTTGCTGGCACTGTGTTCGCCAAGGAGGGGAATAGAGTGTTGTCAAACTTTTGAATGGACAAATGTGCAGAAAGCACTTGGATCAGACCAAACTGCGGTTCACTGACAACCAAGAACAGTTTGAAGAAGACATTACCATCATTGATCTACCCACACACACCTAACCAGCAATTGACCTCACGGTTAACCACGAGGATGAACCCACCATGCCCGACAGTCCGACCAGACCAGCCATACTGCAGTGCAGCAATGATCCGACCGACTCACCCATGCCAGGACTTCAACTCAGGCGATCAACCCGGGAACGCAGAGCCCCGGATCACCTCAACTTGTAAATAACTTGTACGTAAGACTTTGGGGGGAATGATGTTATGTATGTAAACACTACCAATATCTAAGACTTGCCACCAGGGGGCGCACCTGTGGGAGACCCAAGGGTCACCTGCACACCTGGGCAAGCAGGTATAAAAGGCAGTCTACCATGCTGCCTCCTCACTCTGGAGTTACAATAAAGAGACCAAGATCACAACAGTTTGAACTTAAGATGTACAGCCTTGTGGAGCTATTCTAAACATAACACTTCCTGTCCCAGTACTGGTGCCAGAGTCCCATGAAATGGAACCCTCTTTCCCACACCAGCCTTTTAGCCGCATGTTCACTTCATCGCGATGCCAATTTGCATGTTGGTCGGTTAATAATCCCCAAATTATTACCCCCACACACCCCTGTGAGGTCCTGCTTTTCAATTTAGTTGCTAGCCCCTGATGCTCCCTTAGCAGGACCTCTTCCCTAACCATTCCTATGTCATTGGTTCCAACATGGAGCACAATAGCTGGAGCCTCCCCCTCCCTTTCCAGATTATTTTACCGACGTTTCGAGATGTACCTTACCCTGGCACTGGAGGCAACACACCCTTCGGGACTCTCGATCCTGAATGCAAATGAATACAATCTACCCTCCTAATGATAGAATTCCCTATAACTACAATCTTTCCTCTCTGCACCTCCTCCCCTTGGACTTCCTCCTGTTTCATGGTGCCTTTGGCAGCATTCCGGCTGTCCTTCCCACTGTCTTTTTCCTGATCCTCATATGTATCGAGTACTTTATACCTATTGGACAGGAGCAGAGTCTGTTGGACCTCCTTCACTACTTCTATGTTTCCCATACGTGGCTGGCTGACAGTCACACTCTGCCCTTCCTGCACCTGTGCTTTCTTCTGATGTGTTACTGTACTCGAGTCAAGTAATTCCTCCTTCTCCCTGATGAGTACATGTGTGTCTAGCTCGGACTCCAGCTCACCGACTCTGAGCCGGAGTGTCTTGAGGCAGAGACGTTTCTTGCAGATGTGGCAGTGTGGGACTGTCTCGTTGTTCACAAACTCCCAGATACTACAATCCGACACACAGTCTGCATTTATTTATTTATTAGTTATCTGTAGCTTATTTCTTGCACTAATTGGTCACTTGAGGTCTAGATTTATTCAATATGTGGATTTCGCTTGATGTTAAATTAATTAGTCACTGTGATTAATTACTTAGCTATTCATCAGTTATTAACATCTTTAAATGCAGTTAGAATTTAATCACTTTGCTCATTTTCCTACTTACACTTGTACTAAAGATACTAAACACACAAAGGGGTATCGAAATACGTACCACAATACTCACCTCATTTCCTCGGGTTCTGCTGCTCCTCCACGTCTGTTGATTATGGCCTCACTTTTTCTATTTGCTGTTACCCCTGGGTATAAATTGCATCGTACCCCCTTCCCCCTCAGCTCTGAATTCCCAATGCCACTCTTTACATGCACTACATTTAGTCGGTTCTCCCAGCTCCTGGGCAGTGGCCTCCTCCTCCCTCCTGTCCCAGCTACTCCTGCTCTGCGTTGTATCCCTCGCTGCCCTCCGCCCCCCCGCCCCTCGTCCTCCAGCCCCGATGCAGCCCCACCAGACCACCCCTGGCTGCAGTACAACTCTTTGCAAAGTCGTACAGCACCAGCAAAAAACTCTTTTCTAAAGTCAGAATTAAATTGTGTAAGTAAGAAATCAGAGGTTAACCAGCAGGCTACAAGGAGAGCCCAGCGACGAAGCTGTATGTAATGCGTGATCCCTGTAACTCGCTTGTCATTGCTGGCTGTTAGCACCACGGTTGCTGAGTGAGTTTATCACACGCTGGGGGAAGAGCTGGGGATGGGGCAGGAGCAGGGGAGAGGCTGGGGGTTGGGGGAAGGGCAGGGGAGGGATGGGGGAGGGGCTGGGTCTGGGGCAGGGGCTGGGGCAGGTGCTGGGGCTGGGGTAGGTACAGGGGGAAGGGCTGGGGCTGGGGGAAGGGCAGGGGAGGGGCTGGGGCTGGGGGAGGGGCTGGGGGACGGGCTGAGGCTGGGGCAGACCAGTATTACAAAATGGCCACCCAACCAATGTAGGACCCTGATTTAAATATAATGGTTAGTATCCAGAATCGTCGCAGTGCATCACTTCCCTGCCCGCTTCCCATAACCCTTTACTCCCTTATCACTCAAAAATCTGTCTATCGCCGCCTTAAATATATTCAGTGACCCAGCCTCCACAGCTCTCTGGGGCAGAGAATTCCACAGATTTACAACCCTCTGAGAGAAGAAATTCCTCCTCAACTCAGTTTTAAATAGGCGGCCACTTATTCTGAGACTACGTCCCCTAGTTTTAGTTTCCCCTATCAGTGGAAATGTCCTCTCTGCATCAACCTTGTCGGGCCCCCCATATTTCGATAAGATCACCCCTCATTCTACTGAACTCCAATGAGTAGAGGCCCAACCTACTCAACCTAGTCAACCCCCTCATCTCCGGAATCAACCTAGTGAACGTTCTCTGAACAGCCTCCAGTGCAAGTATATCCTTCCTTAAATACAGCGACCAAAATTGTACGCAGTACTCCAGGTGTGGCCTCACAAATACCCTGTACAGTTGTAGCAGGATTTCTCTGCTTTTATACTCTATCCCCCTTGCAATAAAGGCCAACATTCCATTTGCCTTCCTGATTACTTGCTGTACCTGCATACTCACTTTTTGTGTTTCATGCACAAGGACCCCCAGGTCTCTCTGTACTGCAGCACTTTGCAGTTTTTCTCCATTTAAATTATAATTTGCTTTTCCATTTTTTCTGCCAAAGTGGATAACCTCATATTTTCCCACATTATACTCCATCTGCCAAATATTTGCCCACTCACTGAGCCTGTCTATATCCCTTTGCAGATGCTATGTGTCCTCCTCACAATTTGTTTTCCCACCCATCTTTGTATCATCAGCAAACTTGGCTACATTACACTCAGTCCCTTCATCCAAGTCATTAATATAGATTGTAAATAGTTGAGGACCCAGCACCAATCCCTGCGGCACTCTACTAGTCACTGTTTGTCAATCGGAAAATGACCCATTTATCCCGATAATCTGTGTTCTGTTAGTTAGCCAATCCTCTATCCATGCTAATTTATTACCTCCAACCCAGTGAACGTTTATCTTGTGCAGTAACCTTTTATGTGGCACCTTATCTGTTGTGTATAGAAGAACTCCACGAGGCTGAGTACTGTGAGCTAAACTTAGTGTGACCTTAGTCTTCTTTATTACAACTCCAGAGTGCCTAAACAACATGGCAGCCAACCTTTTATACTGGCCCTGCACATATGTGCAGGTGACCATTAGGACTCTACCAGTTGCGCCCTCTGGTGGCAAGTATTACATAGTTACATACATAACATCACTTCCCCCCCCCCCAAAGTTATTTACAAGTTATTTACAAGTTGAGGTGATCCGGAGCCCTTCGCTCCCCGGTTGATCGTCTAAGTTCAAACCTTGGCGCGTGTGAGTTGGCCGGACCATTGCTACACTGCACCGCGGCTGGTCTGACCGGACTGTCAGGAACGGTGGTTGGGTGATTGACGGTGAGGTCGATTGCTGGTTGGGTGTGTGTTGGTGGATCGTCGATGGTGATGTCCTCTTCAAGTTATTCCTGGTTGTCAGTAAATTGCAATTTGGTCTGATCTAAATGCTTTCTGCATGATTGGCCATTTAACAGCTTGATTATAAACAACCTATTCCCTTCCTTGGCCAAAACAGTGCCAGCAACCCACTTGGGGCCATGACCGTAATTTAGGACAAATACAGGGTCGTTAACATCAATGAATGTCATGTCAAACAGCCACGCGATCGTGGTACATGTTCTGCCGATGTCACTGGGTTTACACTTGATCATTGAGATCTGGGTGGACTAGGGAGAGCCTGGTTTTGAGGGCTCTCTTCATTAACAATTCTGCTGGGGGAACCCCGGTGAGTGAGTGGGGTCGCGTCTGGTAACTGAGCAGAATGTGAGACAAGTGGGTCTGCAGGGAGCCATCCGTCACGCGTTTCATGCTCTGCTTGATTGTTTGAACTGCCCACTCCGCTTGACCATTAGATGTGGGCTTAAATGGAGCAGACCTGACATGCTTGAAGCCATTGCGGGTCATAAACTCGTTGAATTCCGAGCTGGTGAAACACGGTCCATTGTCACTGGCAAGGACGTCGGGCAAGCCATGGGTGGCAAACATGGCCCGAAAGTTTTCAATGGTGGCAGTGGATGTGCTGGATGACATGATTATGCATTCAATCCATTTGGAGTAAGCGTCCACTACGACTAAAAACATCTTTCCTAGAAAGGGGCCGGCAAAATCTACGTGGATCCTGGACCACGGTTTGGAGGGCCATGACCACAGACTTAGTGGAGCCTCCCTTGTGCATTGCTCAGTTGTGACCAAGTGCTGCACTGATACACTCATGTCTCCAAGTCCAAGTCAATGCCGGGCCACCAAACATGCGACCTGGCAATTGCCTTCATCATGACAATGCCTGCGTGGTTACTGTGTAGGTCACATATAAACGTTTCCCTGCCTTTGTTTGGCAAAACCACGCGATTACCCCATAAGAGACAATCTGACTGGATGGACATTGCGTCGGTGAAACGGCATAATTTCATCTTGCATTTCCCTGGGAACGGCCGACCATTTAGGATGCAACTCTTTACTAATGATAGCACAGGATCTTGGCTTGTCCAGGTCCTGATCTGGCGAGCTGTGACGGGTGACCCTCGCTCTCAAAAGCATCCATGACCAGTAGCAAGTCTGTGGGCTGCGCCATTTCAACCCCAGTGGTGGGTAATGGTAGCCGGCTGAGAGCATCGGCACAGTTTTCAGTGCCTGGTCTGTGGCGGATAACATAGTCATAAGAGGATAATGTTAGTGCCCATCTTTGGATGCGGTACGAAGCATTGGTGTTTATACCTTTGCTCTCTGAAAACAGTGAAATAAGCGGCTTGTGGCCAGTTTCAAGCTCAAACCGAAGTCCAAATAGGTATTGGTGCATTTTCTTAACACCATATACACATGCTAACACCTCTTTCTCGACCATACTATAGGCTCTCTCAGCCTTAGACAGACTTCTAGACGCGTATGCAACCGGTTGGAGGTTGCCCGATACATTGACTTGCTGTAATGCACAGCCGACCCCATACGATGAGGCGTCACAAGCTAGCACTAAACGTTTACATAGGTCATAGTGTACAAGTAACTTATTTGATCATAGCAGGTTCCTGGCCATCGCAAAAGCTGTGTCTTGAGATTTGCCCCAAACCCAGTCGTCACCCTTACGTAGCAACATGTGCAAAGGCTCCAACAACATGCTCAGCCCAGTAGAAAGTTACCAAAATAGTTGAGGAGTCCCAGGAATGAATGCAGCTCCATCACGTTCTGTGGTCTGGGTGCATTCTTGATGGCCTCTGCCTTTGAGTCCGTGGGCCTGATACCATCTGCTGCAATCTTTCTCCCCAAAAATTCGACTTCTGGTGCCAGGAAAACACACTTGGAGCATTTCAGCCTGAGTTCCACTGTGTCTAGGTGACTTAGAGCCTCTTCCAGGTTATGTAGGTGTTCGATGGTGTCACGACCGGTGATCATGATGTTGTCTTGAAACACAACGGTGTGCAGAACAGATTTCAGCAAACTCTCCATGTTTCTCTGGAAAATGGCTGCAGCCGAGCGAATCATGAAAGGGCACCCTAGGTATATAAACAGCCCTTTGTGTGTGTTGATGCATGTCAGCCTTTTCGAAGATTCAGCCAGCTCCTGTGTCATGTAGGCGGAGGTTAGGTCCAACTTAGTGAACGACTTCCCCTCTGCTAACGTTGCGAACAGGTCATCCGCCTTGGGCAGCGGATACTGATCGTGTAGTGAGACTTGGTTAATCGTTACCTTGTAGTCTCCGCAGATTCTGACCATGCATTCGTTTTTCAACACCGGAACAATTGGACTGGCCCACTCATTGAACTCGACTGGCGATGTGATTCCTTCGCGTTGGGGTCTGTCCAGTTCGATCTCGACCTTCTCCCTCATCATGTACGGAACTGCCCGAGCCTTGTGATGGACAGGTCATGCACCGGGGCCTAGATGGATCTGTACCTTGGCGCCTGTGAAGTTGCTGATGCCTGGTTCGAATAGCGAGGGAAACTTGCTCAGCACTTGAGCACACGAGGCGTCATCCACTGGAGATAGTGCTTTGATGTCGTTCTAATTCCATCTAATCTTTTCTAGCCAGTTCTACCGAACAGCGTTGGGCCATTGCCTGGAACAGTTCACAATGATAGGTCATGCACAGCTCCACCTTCACAGCCACACTTTCAATGACTGGTATGAGCTCTTTGGTGTAGGTACGCAGCTTTGCATTAATCGGGCTCAGTTTGGGCCTTAATGCCTTATTGCCCTATAGTTTCTCGAAAGCCTTCTGGCTCATTATTGACTGACTCGCACCCGTGTCCAACTCCATGGATACTGGAACTCCATTTAATTTGACTTTCAACATTATAGGAGGGCTCTTTGTGGTGAAGGTATGTACCCCATACACTTCTTCCTCGGGTTGAGTTGCCTGTGCTGCGTGATCCGCGCCGGATCGATCATCCTCTGCCATGTGGTGTGTCGCAGCACGTTTGCGCATTCGCTGGAGCTGCCCCATTGTTGCGCAGCCTTTGCACATGTAGTGCTTGAATCAACATTGATGGGCAGATGATTACCCCCGCAGCACCAACAAGGTGCTAATGGATTCACGTTCACCCCTGATGGCAGACTCTGAGTTATCACAGGTCTTGCAACCACAGACGTATAGGCCCTGCCATATGCAGTTCGGCCTGCTAGCAACGTCATTTTATGCACAGTACTTGCCGGTGAGCTTCAATGTTGAGGAGGTATCTGTTTGGTGTTATCGTCCGTGGCCATGCTTGCCTGGGCAATCGCAATGGCCCTGCTCAGGTCTAGGGTTTCGGCAGCCAGCAGCACGAAAAGTCCCGCAGCATTTGCCCCAACGCAGTTCCAAAATCGCAAGGTCCCGTGAGGCGTCTCAGGTCGACGGCATAATCCGCCACGTCCTGGCCCCCGAAGCAATGGTGCGTGTAAAAACTGTTGTGTATGCATGCCTGTTTACTGTGTGATGTCTGTAACACTGTTATGCAACACTAAATGTACCCTTACACTGTACACACCTTGCCTGTACACCAGAGGTTGCTGCTGCTGGAGACCTAAGGATTACCTGCACACTGCAGGTAACCCAGTATAAAAAGGAACACACAGCTTGTTGTCGGCACTCAGGAGCTGCAAATAAAGGACTGCAGGTCTGCACAGTTTAAGTATCATACCCTGCCTCGTGGAGTCATTACTAAAGGTGCCTACATATACTACAAAAACGATACCTGGCCATGAGGATACTCTCATTCGGCTTGAGGTGGTCCCAAACCAGTGTGCACAACTCTGTATATTCCTTCTTCATTGGTTTTGTCAGTGCGAGCAGATTCTTGATGAGGCCGTATATTTTAGGCCCACAGACGATGAGGAGAACAGCCTTGTGCTTGACCGCATTAGTGTTTCCTTCCAGCTCATTGGCCATGAAGTATTGGTCGAGACACTCGACGAAGGCTTCCCAGTTATCACCCTCTACGAATCTCTCTAATATCCCAATGGCAGCCATGGTTGCGTGAGGGTTCGTATTCTGTTACTCGTCGGCAATTGTTGTGTATAAAAGAACTCCACGAGGCTGAGTACTGTGAGCTATATTTAGTGTGACCTTAGTCTTCTTTATTACAATGCCAGAGTGCCTAAACAACATGGCAGCCAACCTCTTATACTGGCCCTGCACATGTGTGCAGGTGCCCATTAGGACTCCAACAGTCACGCCCTCTGGTGGCAGGTGTTACATAGTTACATACATAACATTATCGAATGCCTTCTGGGAATCCAAAAACACCACATCTACTGGTCCCCCCCTTATCCACCCTATTCATTACATCTTCAAAGGGATGGGACAAAATGGATAACTCTTTCAAAGAGCTAGCACAGGCATGATGGACTGAATGGCCTCCTTCTGTGCTGTAAAATTCTACGATTGCATGATTCTAAATGATTTGGAGCTGATAGCGGTGCTTACAACAACAACAACTTGCATTTATATAGCGTCATTAATTGTAGTAAAATGTCCCAAGGCGCTTCACAGCAGCATTGTCGAACAAAATTTGACCCCGCACCACATATGGAGATATTAGGACAGGTGACCAAACCTTTATTCCAAGAGGAAGGTTTTAAGGAGTGCTTTAAAGGAGGAAAGAGAGGTGGGGAGGTTTAGGGAGGGATTTCCGGAGCTTAGGGCCTTGGCAGTTGAAGGTATGGCAGCCAATGGTGGAGCGATCAAAATCAGGGATGCGCAAGAGGCCAGAATTGGAGGAGGGTTGTGGGGCTGGAGGAGATTACAGAGATAGTGAGGGGAGAGACCATGGAGGGATTTGAAAGCAACGATGAGAATTTTAAAATCGAGGTGTTAGCGATTGCAGAGGTGGAAGTAGGCGGTCTTGGCGACGGAGAGGACATGGAGTCGGAAGGTCAGCTCTGGTCAGATAGAATGCTGAGGCTGCGTACAGTCTCATTCAGTCTGGAGACAGTGGCCAGGGAGAGGGACCGAAGACAATTGCTTCAGTCTTCACAATGTTTAATTGAAGGAAATGTTGACTCATCCGGCACTGGATGTCAGACAAGCAGTGTGACACTGGATTCAATTCTAGGCACTGGTATCCACACCTGGAGTATAGGGCACAATTTTGGTCTCACTACTTCACCAAGAATATCCAGGCATTAGAGTGAGTGCAGATAAGGGCAACCAAACGGATGGCAAGCATGAGGTGCCTGAAGCCTGGGGAGAGGGTGCAAAGCCCAGCACTGCGATGAAGAGAAGGATCGGGGAGAGATTATTGAAGGATTTGAGATTCTGAAGGGAATGGATAAATGGAACTGGATATTGTTGCAAACTCTCGACCCAGAGACACGGGCCCAAGCGGGAAGGGCCTGGACGGGTTAGACTGACGGGTTTTACAGGTGGCGATGTGCGTGTGGAATGGATGGCCATGCGAGGGGGGGGGTGGGGGCAGAGCATTGGACAGATATTTAGGTGGGGAGGGCGGGGAGTGGGAGATTAAGGGGTGTTAATTTTAGACAGCAGGCTGTAGGGTCTTATCCAGCCTACTTTCCCATGTTGATTGATGACGATTCTCGGACACTGCCTCCAATACTAGGCCCGGGGGAGGAGTCCACAGCAGCCAACATCTAGCTGACTTTTCTGGATGTTCCAGAAAGTTCTAGATCAACACGGCTGGGGCCCAGGATTCACACTTCATTGTAGTGAGCGGTGAATCAGCTGCTGCAGGGGTCAATGTTCGGAAAGACTCCCCACCAGCCCGGTTACAGCAGGAACCAGCTTTAAATCTGACCCTTGTAAACTAACCCCGATCTTTGTTCGGTTTCAGTTAACAGAATTAATGGAGAAGACATTTGGGGAGAATCCACAAAACAGGAACGTCCTGACTGATTTAGTTGACTACAACGTGCAAGGTGAGTGTTGATGAGGAGGCTCCACTAACTTCAGCATCCAGCTTGCTCACTGGTCGTTGGGACACTGATCCCTTGGTCCCTGCAGTGTGAGAGTCTGTTATCCCAGCCATCTACTTCAGCCCCAGGCAGCCCTTGTGTGGGAAGGGCCTCGGATACCTGTGGTGGTGCAACAGTGCTGCCTCAGGCTGACCGACTCGTTGCTTTCCTGTTGTGTCTGCTCACCTCCGGTTGCTACGTTCCTGAACGTCAGCATCGCCAGCCCCTCCGTGCACAGGGAGGGCAAGCCTTTCAGCCGCAGCTGTTCGGGAAAGCAATGCTTCTGTTCAGCAGCAGGCACTGCTTTCAAACACGATGGTGCGGATTTGGCGGTGCGTGGACAGCGCTCGGCATTCATTACACTCCGACTTGGCCACAGGCGTACTGTGGGCTTTCGCATTCCAACCGGTGGGAATCCAAACCCTGTGGTGCCCTGCACCGGCCATCTGAGACCAGGGCAAGTAACTATATCACCGTAACCAATTGTCGTGTGTTATGTCTGTAATGCACTTATGAATGACTCCACGAAGCAATGTGTTGTACTCAAACTATGGTGGGGGATGAGAACCTACGCAGGGAGACAGAGGGAAGTAGAATGGGGGCAGAAGCAAAAGATAGAAAGAAGAAAAGTAAATGTGGAGGGCAGAGAAACCCAAGGCAAAAATCAAAAAGGGCCACTTTACAGCAAAATTCTAAAGGGGCAAAGTGTGTTAAAAAGATAAGCCTGAAGGCTCTGTGCCTCAATGCGAGGAGTATTCATAATAAGGTGGATGAATTAACTGCACAAGCAGCAATTAATGAATATGATATAATTGGCATCACGGAGACATGGCTCCAGGGTGACCAAGGCTGGGAACTCAACATCCAGGGGTATTCAACATTCAGGAAGGATAGACAGAAAGGAAAAGGAGGTGGGGTAGCATTGCTGGTTAAAGACGCAATAGTAAGGAAGGACATTAGCTTGGATGATGTGGAATCTGTATGGGTGGAGCTGCGGAACACCAAAGGGCAGAAAACACTCGTGGGAGTTGTGTACAGACCACCAAACAATAGTAGTGAGGTTGGGGACAGCATCAAATAGGAGATTAGGGATGCGTGCAATAAAGATACAGCAGTTATCATGGGCGACTTTAATCTACACATTGATTGGGCTAACCAAACTGGTAGCAATACGGTGGAGGAGGATTTCCTGGAGTGTATTAGGGGTGGTTTTCTAGACCAATATGTCGAGGAACCAACTAGAGGGCTGGCCATTCTCGACTGGGTGATGTGTAATGAGAAAGGACTAATTAGCAATCTTGTTGTGCGAGGTCACTTGGGGAAGAGTGACCACAATATGGTAGAATTCTTTATTAAGATGGAGAGTGACACAGTTAATTCAGAGACTAGGCTCCTGAAATTAAGGAAAGGTAACTTCGATAGTATGAGACGTGAATTGGCTAGAATAGACCGGCAAATGATACTCAAAGGGTTGACGGTGGATAGGCAATGGCAAACATTTAAAGATCACACGGATGAACTTCAACAAGTGTACATCCCTGTCTGGACTAAAAAATAAAACGGGGAAGGTGGCTCAACCGTGGCTAACAAGAGAAATTAAGGATCGTGTTAAATCCAAGGAAGAGACATATAAATTGGCCAGAAAAAGCAGCAAACCTGAGGTCTGGAAGAATTTTATAATTCAGCAGAGGAGGATAAAGAATTTAATTATGAGGGGGAAAATAGAATATGAGAGGAAGCTTGCCGGGAACATAAAAACTGACTGCAAAAGCTTCTATAGATATGTGAAGAGAAAAAGATTAGTGAAGACAAACATAGGTCACCTTCAGTCAGATTCAGGTGAATTTTTAATGGAGAACAAAGAAATGACAGACCAATTGAACAAATACTTTGGTTCTGTCTTCACGAAGGAAGACACAAATAACCTTCCGGACATACTAGGGGACCGAAGGTCTAGTGAGAAGGAGGAACTGAAGGAAATCCTTATTAGGCGGGAAATTGTGTTAGGGAAATTGATGGGATTGAAGGCCGATAAATCCCCGGGGTCTGATAGTCTGCATCCCAGAGTACTTAAGGACGTGGCCCTAGGAATAATGGATGCATTGGTGATCATTTTCCAACAGTCTATCGACTCTGGATCAGTTCTTATGGACTGGAGGGTATATAATATAACACCACTTTTTAAAAAAGGAGGGAAAGAGAAAACAGGTAATTATAGATCAGTTAGCCTAACATCAGTAGTGGGAAAAATGTTGGAATCAATTATTAAAGATAATATAGCAGCGCATTTGGAAAGTAGTGACAGGATCGGTCCAAGTCAGTATTGATTTCTGAAAGGGAAATCATGCTTGACAAATCTTCTAGAATTTTTTGAGGATGTAACTGGTTGAGTAGACAAGGGAGAACCAGTGGATGTGGTGTATTTGGACTTTCAAAGGCTTTTGACAAGGTCCCACACAAGAGATTGGTGTGCAAAATTAAAGCACATGGTATTGGGGGTAATGTACTGACGTGGATAGAGAACTGGTTGGCAGACAGGAAGCAGAGAGTCGGGATAAATGGGTCCTTTTCAGAATGGCAGGCAGTGACTAGTGGGGTGCCGCAGGGCTCAGTGCTGGGACCCCAGCTATTTACAATATACATTAATGATTTAGATGAAGGAATTGAGTGTAATATCTCTGAGTTTGCAGATGACATTAAGCTGGGTAGCAGTGTGAGCTGTGAGGAGGATGCTAAGAGGCTGCAGGGTGACTTGGACAGGTTAGGTGAGTGGCCAAATGCATGGCAGATGTAGTATAATGTGGATAAATGTGAGGTTATCCACTTTGGAGGCAAAAACACAAAGGCAGAATATTATCGGATTGGCAGCAGATTAGGAAAAGGGGAGATGCAACGAGACCTGGGTGTCATGGCACATCAGTCATGAAAATTGGCATGCAGGTACAGCAGGCGGTGAAGAAGACAAATGGTATGTTGGCCTTCATAGATAAGAGATTTGAGTATCGGAGCAAGGAGGTCTTACTGCAGTTGTACAGGGCCTTGGTGAGGCCTCACCTGGAATATTGTGTTCAGTTTTGGTCTCCTACTCTGAGGAAGGATGTTCTTGTTATTGAGGGAGTGCAGTGAAGGTTCACCAGACTGATTCCCGGGATGGCAGGACTGACATATGAGGAGAGACTGGATCGACTGGGCCTGTATTCACTGGAGTTTAGAAGGATGAAAGGGGATCTCATAGAAACATATAAAATTCTGACGGGACTGGACAGGTTAGATGCGGGAAGAATGTTCCCGATACTGGGGAAGTCCAGAACCAGTGGACACAGTCTAAAGATAAGGGGTAAGCCATTTAGGACTGAGATGAGGAGAAACTTCTTCACTCAGAGAGTTGTTAACCTGTGGAATTCCCTGCCGCAGAGAGTTGTTGATGCCAGTTCATTGGATATATTCAAGAGGGAGTTAAATATGGCCCTTATGGCTAAAGGGATCAAGGGGTATGGAGAGCAAGCAGGAAAGGGATACTGAGGTGAATGATCAGCCATGATCTTACTGAATGGTGGTGCAGGCTCCAAGGGCCAAATGGCCTACTCCTGCACCTATTTTCTATGTTTCTATGTAGTGACCTTGGTCCTTTATTTGTAACTCCAGAGTCAGGCACAAGCATGGTGGGCAGCCTTTTATACAGGGCCCTGCACACCTATGCAGGTGACCCTCAGGTCTCCCACTGCAGTGCCCTCTGGTGGACAACCACTGCCACAGGGGCAGGAAACCCCCGGTCTCCACCAGTTGCACCCTCTAGTGGTGCCAGCATAGTATATACACAGTGTAAATCTTATTAATAGTACATCAGGTAACAAGTCTCCATCTTATACAACTATACAGTGACTACACAGAGAGTATATCTATAATCTGCATATATAACATCGCTCTCCCCCAAGTCCTTTGTGCCAATTACCTTTGCACTATGTGCTTTGGCATTAGCTCTCCCCAGACTTAAGTGCCAATAGCCCTTGTACCTTGGCTGTGCTTTGGCTTGGCTCTCTCCCTGTTAACCCCAAGTCCTTTTGCCACAACGTTAGGTAGTGGTTACCAGTTTGGATGGTTCGATGATGCAGTGGAGGTTCCAGTGAGTTCTGGGTGTGATCTATGTGTATGTCCATTTCCCCTCCCCCCACCCCGCCCCACAGCGAGATCATGCAGCAGACCCAATACATTAACATACAGGATCAGACACAGTGCAAGTACAAAGAAAGGAAGTTACAGTTTGTATCGCGACACTTTGGTTCCGTGACTTACATTCGTTACGTTTTGTGGTCGTGTGCCAGGATTGGGTAGATTGCATTCATGGTTCAGTCATGGTCAGTACTGAGGTAGCAGTACAGGTATGCAAGGACGCTAGTTCCAGAGCAACCGGACGGGGTCCTAGACGTCTGATGGCTTCGCTGCACCTCCTGCTCGCGGGGTGGGCTTGGTTCGCTCACCTTGCCAGGACTCAGAGCCTTTACCATTGCCTAGTGGTGGGCAGAGCCACAGATGTGTGTGGCCTCCCTGTCCTCCATTGAGGGCTGCACAATCTTCTGCCTGCTCTCTAACCGTGTTGGGAACCTGACTGTCCCAGCTCCCATTTGGGGAACTCGTTGGTTCTGATCTTTCGCTCCCGAGGTAGTGACTGGGTCTGGGGGCTGCGCCGTCTCCACCCGGGTGATGGGCAACGGCAGCCGACTGTGCGTATTGGCGCCGTTTTCGTTTCCATGTCCGTGGCGGATAGTACCATCGGGTGCCTGCAGCGTGGGATAGACCTGGGGCAGAAAGCACTCGCTTGCTACTTTTGGGGACACTCTATTCCCGACATCTCGCAACAACATTTTGTTCACAATCTTAATCGGTTCGTTACATTGATTGCCATGCATACTATGTCTCTTTAAGTTCAGTTGGTTGCAGGTCTCCTTTAAGAGAACCCTGCTGGCTTTACCCCAATCAAATCCTTTGTTAGACACCACGTGTTGGTCCCTCAGTGTTGCACTTCATGGTCTGGCCGGGGCCATCTTTTTTTTAAAGCCACGCTGCACCTCGCAGCAGCAGGGACACCATCTTGCCTCTGTCCTTGAGGTCGATTGCCTTGATCCCTCCCACGATTCTGCCACAAAAGCTGGAAGAGTTGCTGTGAATTCGATCTTCCTTCCCAGGAGTCCTGCCACTGGAGCCGTGAAGGTACTTTTAGGTCGTTCCGGTCGGATCATTGCCATGCAGTCGTGATGGACGGTCTGTGCCTCAGGTGCTGCGCTGGTCTGTTCTCTGGTGCCTGGCCCAAGCGAAGGTGAGGTTTTGCTCTGCCTCTGACCACGGGGACATCCTTTGCTGGAGTGAAGAGGTCTTCCCATTTCCACTGGATCTTCCCCATCTCACCAAGGCCCTGTACAACTGCAGTAAGACCTCCTGCTCCTATACTCAAATCCCCGAGCTATGAAGGCCAACATGCCATTTGCCTTCTTCACCGCCTGCTGTACCTGCATGCCAACTTTCAATGACTGATGTACCATGACACCCAGGTCTCATTGCATCTACCCTTTTCCTAATCTGTCGCCATTCAGATAATATTCTGCCTTCCTGTTTTTGCCACCAAAGTGGATAACCTCACATTTATCCACATTATACTGCATCTGCCATGCATTTGCCCACTCACCTAACCGGTCCAAGTCACCCTGCAGCCTCTTGGCATCCTCCTCACAGCTCACACTGCCAACCAGCTTAGTGTCATCTGCAAACTTGGAGATACTACATTCAATTCCTTCATCTAAATCATTGATGTATATTGTAAATAGCTGGGGTCCCAGCACTGAACCATGCGGCACCCACTAGTCACTGCCTGCCATTCTGAAAAGGACCTGTTTATCCCGACTCTCTGCTTCCTGCCTGCCAACCAGTTCTCTATCCACGTTAATACATTATCCCCAATACCATGTGCTTTAATTTTGCACACTAATCTCTTATGTGGGACTTTGTCAAAAGCCTTTTGAAAGTCCAAATATGCCACATCCACTGGTTCTCCCTTGTACACTCTATTTGTTACATCCTCAAAAAATTCTCGAAGATTTGTCAAGCATGATTTCTCTTTCATAATTCAATGCTGACTTGGACCGATCCCATCACTGCTTTCCAAGTGTGCTGCTATTTCATCTTGAATAATTGATTCCAACATTTTCCCCACTACTGATGTCAGGCTAATTGGTCTATAATTACCCGTTTTCTCTCCCGCTCATTTTTTAAAAAATGGTGTTAGATTAGCTACCCTCCAGTCCATAGGAACTGATCCAGAGTCAGTAGACTATTGGAAAATGATCACCAATGCATCCACTATTTCTCGGGCCACTTCCTCAAATACTCTGGGATGCAGACTATCAGGCCCTGGGGATTTATCGGCCTTCAATCTCATCAATGTCCGTAACACAATTTCCTGACTAATAAGGATTTCCTTCAGTTCCTCCTTCTCGCTAGACCCTCGGTCCCCCTAGTATTTCCGGAACGTTATTGGTGTCTTCCTTCATGAAGACAGAACCAAAGTATTTGTTCAATTGGTCTGTCATTTCTTTGTTCCACATTATAAATTCACCTGATTCTGGCTGCAAGGGACCTATGTTGGTCTTCACGAATCTTTTTCTCTTCACATATCTATAGAAGCTTGTGCAGTCAGTTTTTATGTTCCCGGCAAGCTTCCTCTCGTACTCTATTTTCCCCCTCCTAATCAAACCCTTTGTCCTCCTCTGCTGAATTGTAAATTTCTCCAGTCCTCAGGTTTGCTGCTTTTTTCTAGCCAATTTATATGCCTCTTCCTTGGATTTAAGACTATCCCTAATTTCCCTTGTTAGCCACGGTTGAGCCACCTTCCCTGTTTTATTTTTGATCCAGACAGGGATGTACAACTGTTGAAGTTCATCCATGTGATCTTTAAATGTCGGCCATTACCTATCCACTGTCAACGCTTTAAGTATCATTCGCCAGTCTATTCTAGCCAATTCACGTCACATACCATCGAAGTTACCTTTCCTTAAGTTCAGGACTTTCGTCTCTGAATTAACTGTGTCACTCTCCATCTTAATGAAGAATTCTATCATATTATGGTCACTCTTCCCCAAGGGGTCTTGCACAACAAGATTGCTAATTAGTACTTTCTCATTACAATTCATCCAGTCTAGGATGGCCAGCTCTCTAGTTGGTTCCTCGACATATTGGTCTAGAAAACCACCCCTAATACACTCCAGGAAATCATCCTCCACCGTATTGCTACCGGTTTGGTTAGCCCAATCTATATGTAGATTAAAGTCGCCCATGATAACTGCTGTACCTTTATTGCACACATCCCTAATTTCTTGTTTGATGCTGTCCCCAACCTCACTACTACTGTTTGGTGGCCTGTACACAACTCCCACTAGCGTTTTCTGCCCTTTGGTATCCCGCAGCTCTACCCATACCGATTCCACATCATCCAAGCTACTGTACTTCCTTACTGTTGCGTTAATTTCCTCTTTAACCAGCTCCTTTTCCTTTCTGTCTATCCTTCCTGAATGGTGAATACCCCTGGATGTTGAGTTCCCAGCCTTGGTCACCCTGGTGCCATGTCTCCGTAATCCCAATGATATCATATTTGTTAATAGCTGCCTGCGCAGGTAATTCGTCCACCTTATGATGAATACTCCTCGCATTGAGGCACAGAGCCTTCAGGCTTGTCTTTTTAACACACTTTGTTCCTTTAGAATTTTGCTGTAATGTGGCCCTTTTAATTTTTACCTTGGATTTCTCTGCCCTCCACTTTTACTTTTTTTCTTTCTATCTTTTGCTTCTACCCCATTCTACTTCCCTCTGTCTCCTTGCATAGGTTCCCATCCCCCTGCCATATTAGTTTAACCCCTCCCCAACAGCATTAGCAAACACTCTCCCTGGGACATTGGTTCTGGACCTGCCCAGATGCAGACCGTCCGGTTTGTACTGGTCCCACCACCCCCTGAACCGGTTCCAATGTCCCAGGAATTTGAATCCCTCCCTCCTGCACCACTCCTCAAGCCACGTATTCATCTTAGCTATCCTACTATTTCTACTCTGACTAGCACGTGGCACTGGTAGAAATCCTGAGATTACTATCTTTGAGGTCTTACGTTTTAATTTAACTCCTCGCTCCCTAAATTCAGCTTGTAGGACGTCATCCCATTTTTTACCTATATCTTTGGTACATTTATACACCACGACAACTGGCTGTTCATTCTCCCCCTCCAGAATGCCCTGCAGCCGCTCCGAGACATCATTTACCCTTACACCAGAGAGGCATCCTGGAGTCTCGGTTGCGACCGTAGAAACGCCTATCTATTCCCCTTACATGGAAACATAGAAAATAGATGCAGGAGTAGGCCATTTGGCACTTCGAGCCGGCACCACCATTCGATAAGATCATGGCTGATCATTCCGTCAGTACCCCTTTCCTGCTTTCTCTCCATACCCCTTGATCCCCTTAGCCGTAAGGGCCATATCTAACTCCCTCTTGAATATATCCAATGAACTGGCATCAACAACTTTCTGCAATAGAGAATTCTACAGGTTACCAACTCTCTGAGTGAAGAAGTTTCTCCTCATCTCAATCATAAATGCCCTATACCTTATCCTAAGACTGTGTCCCCTAGTTCTGGACTTCCCCACCATCAAGAACAATCTACCCGAATCTAACTGTCCCGTCCCGTCAGAATCTTGTATGTTTCTATGAGATCCCCTCTCATCCTTCTAAACTCCAATGTATAAAGGCCCAGTTAGAAACATAGAAACATAGAAAATAGGTGCAGAAGTAGGCCATTCGGCCCTTCGAGCCTGCAACGCCATTCAACAAGATCGAAGTTACCTTTCCTTATGTTCAGGACCCTAGTTTCTCAATTAACTGTGTCACTCTCCATCCTAATAAAGAATTCTACCATGTTATGGTCACTCTTCCCCAAGGGGTCTCGCACAACAAGATTGCTAATTAGTCCTTTCTCATTAATTGATGGGATTGAAGGCCGATAAATCCCCAGGGCCTGATGGTCTGCATCGCAGAGTACTTAAGGAGGTGGCCTTGGAAATAACGGATGCATTGACAGTCATTTTCCAACAATCCATAGACTCTGGATCAGTTCCTATGGAGTGGAGGGTAGCCAATGTAACCCCACTTTTAAAAAAAGGAGGGAGAGAGAAAACAGTGAATTATAGGCTGGTCAGCCTGACATCGGTAGTGGGTAAAATGATGGAATCAATTATTAAGGATGCCATAGCAGCGCGTTTGGAAAGAGGTGACATGATAGGTCCAAGTCAGCATGGATTTGTGAAAGGGAAATCATGCTTGACAAATCTTCTGGAATTTTTTGAGGATGTTTCCAGTAGAATGGACAAGGGGGAACTAGTTGATGTGGTGTATTTGGACTTTCAGAAGGCTTTCGACAAGGTCCCACACAAGAGATTAATGTGCAAAGTTAAAGCACATGGGATTGGGGGTAGTGTGCAGATGTGGATTGAGAACTGGTTGGCAGACAGGAAGCAAAGAGTAGGAATAAACGGGTCCTTTTCAGAATGACAGGCAGTGACAGTGGGGTACCACAAGGTTCTGTGCTGGGACCCCAGCTATTTACAATATACATTAATGATTTAGACGAGGGGATTAAATGTAGTATCTCCAAATTTGTGGATGACACTAAGTTGGGTGGCAGTGTGAGCTGCGAGGAGGATGCTATGAGGCTGCAGAGTGACTTGGATAGGTTAGGTGAGTGGGCAAATGCATGGCAGATGAAGTATAATGTAGATAAATGTGAGGTTATCCACTTTGGTTGTGAAAACAGAGAGACAGACTATTATCTGAATGGTGACAGATTAGGAAAAGGGGAGGTGCAATGAGACCTGGGTGTCATGGTACATCAGTCATTGAAGGTTGGCATGCAGATACAGCAGGCGGTCAAGAAAGCAAATGGCATGTTGGCCTTCATAGCGAAGGGATTTGAGTACAGGGGCAGGGAGGTGTTACTACAGTTGTACAGGGCCTTGGTGAGGCCACACCTGGAGTATTGTTACAGTTTTGGTCTCCGAACTTGAGAAAGGACATTCTTGCTATTGAGGGAGTGCAGCGAAGGTTCACCAGGCTGATTCCCGGGATGGCGGGACTGACATATCAAGAAAGACTGGATCAACTGTGCTTGTATTCACTGGAGTTCAGAAGAATGAGAGGGGATCTCAGAGAAACATTTAAAATTCTGACGGGTTTTGACAGGTTAGATGCAGGAAGAATGTTCCCAATGTTGGGGAAGTCCAGAACCAGGGGTCACAGTCCAAGGATAAGGGGTAAGCCATTTAGGACCGAGATGAGGGGAAACTTCTTCACCCAGAGAGTGGTCAACCTGTGGAATGCTCTACCACAGAAAGTTGTTGAGGTCAATTCACTAAATATATTCAAAAAGGAGTTTGATGTAGTCCTTACTACTAGGGGGATCAAGGGTTATGGCGAGAAAGCAGGAATGGGGTACTGAAGCTGCATGTTCATCCATGAACTCATTGCATGGCGGTGCAGGCTCGAAGGGCTGAATGGCCTACTCCTGCACCTATTTTCTATGTTTCTATGTTTCTATTACACATCACCCAGTCTAGGATGGCCAGCTCCCTGGTTGGTTCCTCGACATATTGGTCTTGAAAACCATCCTTAATGTACTCCAGGAAATCCTCCTCCACCGCACTGCTACCAGTTTGGTTAGCCCAATCTATATGTAGATTAAAGTCACCCATGATAACTGCTGTATCTTTATTGCACGCATCCCTAATTTCTTGTTTGATGCTGTCCCCAACTTTACTACTACTGTTTGGTGGTCAGTATACAACTCCCACTATCGTTTTCTGCCCCTTGGTATTCCGCTGCTCCACCCATATCGATTCCACATCATCCAAGCTAATGTCCTTTCTTACTATTGCATTAATTTCCTCTTTAACCAGCAATGCCACCCCGCCTCCTTTGCCTTTCTGTCTATCCTTCCTAAATGTTGAATACCCCTGGATGGTGTGTTCCCAGCCTTGGTCACCCTGGAGCCATGTCTCCATGATGCCAATTACATCATATCCGTTAACTGCTATCTGTGCAATTAATTTGACCACCTTATTCCGAATACTCCTCGCATTGAGGCACAGAACCTTCAGGCTTGTCTTTCTAACACACTTTGACCCTTTAGAATTTTGTTGTCATGTGGCCCTTTTTGCTTTTTGTCTTAGGTTTCTCTGCCCTCCACTTTTACTTTTCTTCTTTCTATCTTTTGCTTCTGCCCCCATTCTACTTCCCTCTGTCTCCCTGCATAGGTTCCCATCCCCCTGCAATATTAGGTTAACATCTCCCCAACAGCACTAGCAAACACTCCCCCTAGGACATTGGTTCCGGTCCTGCCCAATAGAATCCCCTACGACTATAGCTCTCCCACTCTTTTTCCTGCCCTCCTGTGCCGCCGAGCCACCCATGGTGCCATGAACTTGGCTGCTGCTGCCTTCCCCTGATGAGCCATAGAAACATAGAAACATAGAAAATAGGTGCAGGAGCAGGCCATTCAGCCCTTCTAGCCTGCACCGCCATTCAATGAGTTCATGGCTGAACATGAAACTTCAGTACCCCATTCCTGCTTTCTCGCCATAACCCTTGATCCCCCGAGTAGTAAGGACTTCATCTAACTCCCTTTTGAATATATTTAGTGAATTGGCCTCAACTACTTTCTGTGGTAGAGAATTCCACAGGTTCACCACTCTCTGGGTGAAGAAGTTTCTCCTCATCTCGGTCCTAAATGGCTTACCCCTTATCCTCAGACTGTGACCCCTGGTTCTGGACTTCCCCAACATTGGGAACATTCTTCCTGCATCTAACCTGTCTAAACCCGTCAGAATTTTAAACGTTTCTATGAGGTCCCCTCTCATTCTTCTGAACTCCAGTGAATACAAGCCCAGTTGATCCAGTCTTTCTTGATAGGTCAGTCCCGCCATCCCGGGAATCAGTCTGGTGAATCTTCGCTGCACTCCCTCAATAGCAAGAATGTCCTTCTTCAAGTTAGGAGACCAAAACTGTACACAATACTCCAGGTGTGGCCTCACCAAGGCCCTGTACAACTGTAGCAACACCTCCCTGCCCCTGTACTCAAATCCCCTCGCTATGAAGGCCAACATGCCATTTGTTTTCTTAACCGCCTGCTGTACCTGCATGCTAACCTTCAATGACTGATGTACCATGACACCCAGGTCTCGTTGCACCTTCCCTTTTCCTAATCTGTCATCATTCAGATAATAGTCTGTCTCTCTGTTTTTACCACCAAAGTGGATAACCTCACATTTATCCACATTATACTTCATCTGCCATGCATTTGCCCACTCACCTAACCTATCCAAGTCACTCTGCAGCCTAATAGCATCCTTCTCGCAGCTCACACTGCCACCAACTTAGTGTCATCCGCAAATTTGGAGATACTGCATTTAATCCCCTCGTCTAAATCATTAATGTACAATGTAAACAGCTGGGGCCCCAGCACAGAACCTTGCGGCACCCCACTAGTCACTGCCTGCCATTCTGAAAAGTACCCGTTTAATCCTACTCTTTGCTTCCTGTCTGACAACCAGTTCTCAATCCACGTCAGCACACTACCCCCAATCCCATGTGCTTTAACTTTGCACATTAATCTCTTGTGTGGGACCTTGTCGAAAGCCTTCTGAAAGTCCAAATATACCACATCAACTGGTTCTCCTTTGTCCACTTTACTGGAAACATCCTCAAAAAATTCCAGAAGATTTGTCAAGCATGATTTCCCTTTCACGAATCCATGCTGACTTGGACCTATCATGTCACCATTTTCCAGATGCACTGCTATGGCATCCTTAATAATTGATTCCATCATTTTACCCACTACTGAGGTCAGACTGACCGGTCTATAATTCCCTGTTTTCTCTCTCCCTCCTTTTTTAAAAAGTGGGGTTACATTGGCTACCCTCCACTCCATAGGAACTGATCCAGAGTCAATGGAATGTTGGAAAATGACTGTCGATGCATCCGCTATTTCCAAGGCCACCTCCTTAAGTACTCTGGGATGCAGTCCATCAGGCCCTGGGGATTTATCGGCCTTCAATCCCATCAATTTCCCCAACACAATTTCCCGACTAATAAAGATTTCCCTCAGTTCCCCCTCCTTACTAGACCCTCTGACCCCTTTTATATCCGGAAGGTTGTTTGTATCCTCCTTAGTGAATACCGAACCAAAGTACTTGTTCAATTGGTCTGCCATTTCTTTGTTCCCCGTTATGACTTCCCCTGATTCTGACTGCAGGGGACCTACATTTGTCTTTACTAACCTTTTTCTCTTTACATACCTATAGAAACTTTTGCAATCCACCTTAATGTTCCCTGCAAGCTTCTTCTCGTACTCCATTTTCCCTGCCCTAATCAAACCCTTTGTCCTCCTCTGCTGAGTTCTAAATTTCTCCCAGTCCCCAGGTTCGCTGCTATTTCTGGCCAATTTGTATGCCACTTCCTTGGCTTTAATACTATCCCTGATTTCCCTAGATAGCCACGGTTGAGCCACCTTCCCTTTTTTATTTTTACGCCAGACAGGAATGTACAATTGTTGTAATTCATCCATGCGGTCTCTAAATGTCTGCCATTGCCCATCCACAGTCAACCCCCTAAGTATCATTCGCCAATCTATCCTAGCCAATTCACGCCTCATACCTTCAAAGTTACCCTTCTTTAAGTTCTGGACCATGGTCTCTGAATTTACTGTTTCATTCTCCATCCTAATGCAGAAATCCACCATATTATGGTCACTCTTCCCCAAGGGGCCTCGCACAATGAGATTGCTAATTCATCCTCTCTCATTACACAACACCCAGTCTAAGATGGCCTCCCCCCTAGTTGGTTCCTCAACATATTGGTCTAGAAAACCATCCCTTATGCACTCCAGGAAATCCTCCTCCACCGTATTGCTTCCAGTTTGGTTAGCCCAATCTATGTGCATATTAAAGTCACCCATTATAACTGCTACACCTTTATTGCATGCACCCCTAATTTCCTGTTTGATGCCCTCCCCAACATCCCTATTACTGTTTGGAGGTCTGTACACAACTCCTACTAACGTTTTTTGCCCTTTGGTGTTCTGCAGCTCTACCCATATAGATTCCACATCATCCAAGCTAATGTCTTTCCTAACTATTGCATTAATCTCCTCTTTAACCAACAATGCTACCCCACCTCCTTTTCCTTTTATTCTATCCTTCCTGAATGTTGAATACCCCTGAATGTTGAGTTCCCAGCCCTGATCATCCTGGAGCCACGTCTCCGTAATCCCAATCACATCATATTTATTAACATCTATTTGCACAATTAATTCATCCACCTTATTGCGGATACTCCTTGCATTAAGACACAAAGCCTTCAGGCTTGTTTTTTTAACACCCTTTGTCCTTTTAGAATTTTGCTGTACAGTGGCCCTTTTTGTTCTTTGCCTTGGGTTTCTCCGCCCTCCACTTTTCCTCATCTCCTTTCTGTCTTTTGCTTTTGCCTCCTTTTTATTTCCCTCTGTCTCCCTGCATTGGTTCCCATCCCCCTACCATATTAGTTTAAATCCTCCCCAACAGCACTAGCAAACACTCCCCCTCGGACATTGGTTCTGGTCCTGCCCAGGTGCAGACCGTCCGGTTTGTACTGGTCCCACCTCCCCCAGAACCGGTCCCAATGCCCCAGGAATTTAAATCCCTCCCTGCTGCACCACTGCTCAAGCCACGTATTCATCTGCGCTATCCTGCGATTCCTACTCTGACTATCACGCGGCACTGGTAGCAATCCCGAGATTACTAATTTTGAGGTCCTGTTTTGGAGGGAGATGACTGCAGGGGACTCCTGCACTGCCTTCCTATTCCTGTTCTGCTTGTTGATCACCCATTCCCTATCTGCCTTTGTAACCTTTACCTGCGCTGTGACCAACTCACTAAACGTGCTATTCACGACATCCTCAGCATCGCGGATGCTCCAGAGTGAATCCATGCGCAGCTCCAGTGCTGCAATGCGGTCTGTCAGAAGCTGCAGCTGGATACACTTGCTGCATACATAGTCGTCAAGGACACTGTCCCTGATTTCTCACATAGCACAGGAGGAGCATGACAGGAGACTGGGCTCGCCTGCCATGAATTAACCCTTAAATTAATTTAATTTGGCAACTATGCCAAAGTTATTTACTGATAAGAAAAAGAAAAAGATAAAGATAAGGAAAAACTACTCACCAATCACCAGCCAATCACTTACCACCTTGGCTGTGACGTCACCTTTCAATTTCTTTTTACTTTTTTGCCCTTTCTCCCTGCAGTAGCTTGTTGCTGGGCCTTTAGTAGGCCTCGCACCCCTTGCTGCTCACTGCTCCGCCTCCCAACTGCTGCTCCCGACGCTGCTGGGCCTTTAGTAGGCCTCGCACCTCTCACCGTTCGCTGCTCCGCCTCCCGACTGCTGCTCCCGATGCTGCTGGGCCTTTAGTAGGCCTCGCACCTCTCGTCCCACGCTGCTCCGCCTCCCGACTGCTGCTTCCGATGCTGCTGAGCCTTAATAGGCCTCGCACCTCTTGTCCCACGCTGCTCCACCTCCCGACTGCTGCTCCCGACGCTGCTGGGACAATCGGTGGTGCAAGTATACACTCCATACATTTCTTCTTGGGGCTGAGCTGTCTCTCTGGCCAAATCATCATACTCCCCGCTGGATTCAAAGTCATCTACCGACTCCTCTGCTAGACGGTGAGTCGTATTTCTTTTACACATACGCTGGAGGTGGCCCTTCGTGTTACAGGCTTTGCATACGTACTCAGCAAATCGACACTGGTGAGCCCTATGGTTTCCTCCGCAACGCCAGCATGGTGCTACTCGATTAGTACCCCTCGGTGGACTCTGAATTCTGCAACCCTGAGATCTGTGCTCTCTGCCCTGGGCAGTGCCACGTTCTACAGTCTTGCCTGTGAAAGGCACCATTCTGCGTACATTACTTGGCGGGTTTGAGTCCACAGGATGAATAATTTGCTTGGTGCTGTAGGTCGAGAACGCCTGACTGATGCTGATGGCCTTCTGCAGGTTGACTGTGGTGTCGGCAGATAATAGCTTGTGAAGGAGGCCCTCGTGGCCAATTCCCATAACGAAGATGTCTTGCAATGCTTCGTCAAGGTGCGTACCAAAATCACATGGTGCCGCAAGTCTCCTGAGGTCGGCAGCATATTTTGCAATCTCCTGGCCCTCAGGTCTGCGGTGAGTGTAGAATCTGTGCCTGGCCGTGAGGATGCTCTCTTTTGGTTTTAGTTGGTTGTGAATTAGTTCAGTCAGCTCATAGTATGTTTATCCTTGGTCTTCGTGGGTGCCAGCAAGTCCCTGATGAGGCGGTAGACCTCGGGCTCACAACTGGTCAGCAGTATAGCCTTGTGCTTCTCCACCAATGTGTCCGTCTCCCCTGCCAGGTCGTTTGCCACGAAATATTGCTCGAGCCTTTCCGTGAAGGCATCCCAATCATCACACTCTGTGAAGTCTTTTAGTGTGCCAAAGGTAGCCATAATTGTGTGAAAGTCCCTATTCTCGTCGCCAGTTTTTATGTCTGTAATGTACTTATCAGTGACTCCACGAGGCAATGTGTTGTACTCAAACTGTAGTGACCTTAGTCCTTTATTCGTAACTCCAGAATCAGGCAGCCACATGGTGGCTACCCTTTTATACAGCCCCTGCCACCAGGGCAGGAAACCCCGGTCTCCACCAGTTGCACTCTCTAGTGATGCCAGCAGAGTATATACACAGTGTAAACCTTATTGATAATACATCAGGTAAACAAGTCTCCATCTTATGAAACTCTACAGTGACTACACAAAGAGTATATCTATAGTATGCATATATAACAGTTGGTTTATTAGCAAAGATTTAACAATCACACTACACATTACCAGTTCATCCACCAGGCTCACAACCACTTGCCTTATCGTGGATCCCCTGAACCTAACTGGCTGGGGTTTTCTTGAGTCTTGTGAAGATCATGTGACTAACTAAGCCACTCCTAACTCAACAACTCTACAAACCTGTGAGCATACTCACAATGGCATACATTACACTACCCCTCACCACCTGTTTTTTGCGGTTAAAGTTACCTCCATATAGGAAGTTTAAGTTGCCTGAAATCCCGGCCTTCCTGGTTCCATACGGAGTGTGTACGGACCCGGGAAGGCATCGCAAAAGTCGGTTTTCGGTGCGCAAAAAATGGCTTTTCCGATCTGTCAAGCTTGACAGATCCAACGCATCTCGGCACCAAGGACATTCGCATGGGCAAGATTGCGGTATTTGCCCATCTCTTGCTCAGCGAATGTCCTTCAAACTCTTGCGCCTGGTAAAAGCAGGTACATAGCCTACTTTTACCAGCGTAAGAGTTTTAAAACATATAAAAAACATCTAAAAATAAAATTTATAAACACATTTTTAAGTTAAAAACCCTGCCCACTAAAGTAAGTTTATGTTAAACCCTAATTACAAAACTTTTTTAAAAATTGGAAAAATATATATTTTTTCTAACACAATTATTAACTTTAATTTCAATTAATTTTAATTATGTGAGGTGTGTTTTTTATTTTTTATGTTGTGTTTAGTGTGTTTGCTTTTTCTCATTAATAACAATGAGGACTGGTAGATACGGAGTTCTCATTGCTATTAATGGCTGAGCAGTCACACGTGATTGCACCTTCTGCTTCCGAACCTTGAGGACGGGAACGTGCTTCGCAGCGCGGGAAGGGAAGGCCTCCCCACCGGAATCTCGAGACCACCAGGTAGATTTGTAAAAATTCTCCAGTCGGAGGCGTTCGTGCAAAAGAAGCCTCCGACCCGAATTTCAGGCCCACGAATTAATTCAATGCCAAATCTTGTTCAGAAAACTAAATAAAGAGAGGGAAAGAAAGATGGGATCAGGAGAGAGAGATAACGAGAAAAAGTAAAATAAATATTTTTTATTTAAATTATTTTGGTTTTGAAAAACTCCAACAATGATTCAAATCTGAAGGATTGAGAGTGCACACGTCACTTATGAAGTTAATATTCAGTACCTGCGCGGTTGTTTGGCAATAATTAAGACCTATTACGTCAGATGGGACAGTGTAGAGGGCTTATCGGCTGAGTAGAAACTTAGAAATTTATAGCGCAGAAGGAGCATCGTGCCAGCCGACAAAGAGCCACACAGCCCTCGGTCAGCAGCCCTGAAGGTTACATATAAAACGATGAACAATGAACAATGGCAGAAAGGTAAAGAGCACCCAGGCCAACCAGTCCGCCCCACACAACTGCGACACCCCTTGCACCGCAACATTCTATACTCCACCCCAACCGGAGCCATGTGATCTCCTGGGAGAGGCAAAAAACAGATAAAAAACCCAGGCCAACCGGGGGGTAAAAATCTGGGAAAATTCCTCTCCGACCCATCCAGGTGATCAAAACTAGTCCAGGAGATCACCCTGGCCTTTTTCGATTCCCTGCAGTACTTACCATCGTATCTGCGCCAGCCAACAAGAGGTTATCCAGTCTAATCCCAATTACCAGCTCGAGGTCCAGAACCCTGCAGGTTATTGCACCTCAAGTTACCCATCCAAGCACCTTTTAAATGTGGTGAGGGTTTCTGCATCCACCACCCTTCCAGGCAGTGAATTCCAGACCCCCACAACCCTCTGCATGAAGAAGCCTCCCCTCAAATCCCCTCTGAACCTTCCACCAACCACCTTAAAACTATGCCTCCTCGTAATTGACCCCTCCACCAAGGGAAATAGGCCCTTGCTATCTACTATATCCAGGCCCTCAAAATTGTATACACCTCAATGAAATCTCCTCTCAACCTCCTGAGAACAAACCCAGCCGATCCAATCTGTCCTGATAGCTCAGATTCTCCATTTCAGGCAGCATCCTAGTAAATCTCCTCTGCACCCTCTCCAGTGCAATCACGTCCTTCCTCCGTCGACCAGAACTGCACGCAGTACTCCAGCTGTGGCCTAACCAGAGTATTATACAATTTAAGCATAACCTCCCTGCTTTTGAATTTTATGCCTCGGCCAATAAAGGCAAGCATTCCATATGCTTTCTTAACCACCTTATTCACCTCATATGCTACATTCAGGGATTTGTCAACAAGCACTCCAAGGTCCCTTTTTTCATCTATACTTTTAAGTGGCCTACCGTTTAATGTGAATTCCCTTTCCTTATTAGCCCTCCCCAAGTGCATTACCTCACACTTCTCCGAATTAAATTCCATTTGCCACTGCTCTGTCCACCTGACCAGTAG
Source organism: Pristiophorus japonicus (assembly GCF_044704955.1). Lineage (NCBI taxonomy): Eukaryota > Metazoa > Chordata > Chondrichthyes > Pristiophoridae > Pristiophorus > Pristiophorus japonicus. Next base: position 71,847,159 of record NC_091996.1, on the reverse strand, counting down.
ATTGATATCCTCCTGCAGTCCATGACTTTCCTCTTCATTATCAACCACACAGCCAACTTTAGTATCATCTACAAACTTCTTAATCATACATCCTATATTCAAATCTCATCATCATAGGCAATCCCTCGGAATCGAGGAAGACGTGCTTCCACTTTTAGCATGAGTTCTTAGGTGGCTGAACAGTCCAATATGAGAACCACAGTCTCTGTCACAGGTGGGACAGATAGTCATTGAGGGAAAGAGTGGGCAGGGAGCCTGGTTTGCCGCACGCTCCTTCTGCTGCCTGCGCTTGATTTCTGCATGCTCTCGGCGACGATACTCGAGGAGCTCAGCGCCCTCCCGAATGCACTTCCTCCACTTAGGGCGGTCTATGGCCAGGGACTCCCAGGTGTCAGTGGGGATGTCGCATTTTATCAGGGAGACTTTGAGGGTGTCCTTATAACGTTTCCTCTGCCCGCCTTTGGCTCGTTTGCCGTGGATGAGTTCCGAGTAGAGCGCTTGCTTTGGGAATTTCGTGTCTGACATGCGAACTATGTGGTCTGCCCAGCGGAGCTGATCAAGTGTGGTCAGTACTTCAATGCTGGGGATGTTGGCCTGGACGAGGACACTAATGCTTGTGCGTCTGTCCTCCCTGGGGATTTGCAGGATCTTGCGGAGACATTATTTCTCCAACGACTTGAGGTGTCTATTGTACATGGTCCACGTCTCTGAGCCATACAGGAGGGTGGGTATTACAATGGCCTTGTAGACCATGACCTTGGTGACAGTTTTGAGGGACTGGTCTTCAAACACTCTTTTCCTCAGGTGGCTGAAGGCTGCACTGGCGCTCTAGATCATTGATGTATACCACAAAAAGCAAGGGATCCAGTACTGAGTCCTGCGAACCCCACTGGAAACATCCTTCCAGTCACAAAAATATCCATCAACCATTACCCTTTGCTTCCTACCTCAAAGCCAATTTTGGATCCAACTTGCCACTTTGCTCTGGATCCTATGGGCTTTAACCTTTGTGACCACTCTGCCATGTGGGACCTTATCAAAAGCTTTGCTAAAGTCCATATACACTACATCGTATGCACTACCCTCATCGACCCTCCTGGTTACCTCCTCGAAAACCTGCACACCCTGCCATGTATTTCAATGCTGATTCTCTTGGTGAGATGTCATTATTGTGGAGCTTCTGGGTGAATGGGGTATCTCTGACAGCAACCTCCTGATTTCCACGTTTAACTGTATGTGCGGTCACCGGAAGTTGTGTCCGAGTTTCGCTTTCATAACGGTGAGCGCTGATGGCCTCAGCATTATTTGTACCACAAGCTCTTGTGTCGATTGCTGGGACTGGGGCTGACCCTCGCCCAAGGACGGTCCAGACCACTTTGTGGCTGGACTCAGCCTTACCGGGGTCAGTTGTTGTTGGGAATTGTCTGCCATTCTTCTCTTCTTCTATTCCAGAAGATTCAGACTATGCAGGATTGGACACTGATGGTGTTCTCACAAGAGAAGAAATTAAAAAACGGAGTGAGCGTCTGGTGCAAGATAAGATGAGAATAGTGAGGACCGTGAAGAAGAAGGGCAGGAAACGATACGTCAGCAAGAAGAAGGTTATTTGTTAGATTGGTGTCCGAGAATGGTTCTGTCTCAATGGCTGAAAATAAACAGCTGTGTGTTTACTGTGTGGACCAACACTTACTGATTTAATTTGTACATCAACATTTACACAAGAAAATAGAGTAAGGAGTGGAAACCATTTAACTTTGCAGCACTCAAAATACAGACATTAGATACAGAGTAAAGCTCCTTCTACACTGTCCATCAACACTCCCAGGGCTGGTACAACACGGGTTAGATATAGAGTAAAGCTCCCTCTACACTGTCCCATCAAACACTCCCAGGGCAAGTATAGCATGGGTTAGATACAGAGTAAAGCTCCCTCTACACTGTCCCATCAAACACTCCCAGGGCAGGTACAGCACGGGTTAGATACAGAATAAAGCTCCCTCTACACTGTCCCATCAAACGCTCCCAGGGCAGGTACAGTGCGGTTTAGATACAGAGTAAAACTCCCTCTACACTGTCCTATCAAACACTCCCAGGACAGGTACAGCACGGGTTAGATACAGAGTAAAGCTCCCTCTACACTGTCCCATCAAACACTCCTAGGACAGGTACAGCACAGGGTTAGATACAGAGTAAAGCTCCGTCTACACTGTCCCATCAAACACTCCCAGGGCAGGTACAGCACGGGTTAGATACAGAGTAAAGCTCCCTCTACACTGTCCCATCAAACACTCCCAGGGCAGGTACAGCACGGGTTAGATACAGAGTAAAGCTCCCTCTACACTGTCCCATCAAACGCTCCCAGGGCAGGTACAGCACGGGTTAGATACAGAGTAAAGCTCCCTTTACATAAGAAATAGGAGCAGCAGTCGGCCATTTGGCCCCTCGAGCCTGCTTCGCCATTTAATAAGATCATGGCTGATCCGATCATGGACACAGCTCCACTTCTCTGCCCTCTCCATAACTCTTTACTCCCTTATCGCTCAAAAATCTGTCTATCTCCGCCTTATATATATTCAATGACCCAGCCTACGAAGCTCTCTGGGGCAGAGAATTCCATAGATTTACAACCCTCTGAGAGAAGAAATTTATCCTCATCTCAGTTTTAAATGGGCGGCCCCTTATTCTAAGATTATGTCCCCTAGTTTTAGTTTCCCCTCTGAGTGGAAATATCCTCTCTGCATCCACCGTGTCAATCCCCTTCATTATCTTATCAGTTTCAATAAGACCATCTCTCATTCTTCTGAACTCCAATGAGTATAGGCCCAACCTATTCAACCTATCCTCATTAGTCAACCCCCTCATCTCTGGAATCAACCTACTGAACCTTCTCTGAACAGCCTCCAATGCAGGTATATCCTTCCTTAAATACGGAGACAAAACTGTATCCAGTACTCCAGGTGTGGCTTCACCAATACCCTCGACACTGTCCCATCACACACTCCGAGGGCAGGTACAGCACGGGTTAGATAGAGAGCAAGGGCTGGATTTTCGGCTCTCTTGCACCTCTGATTGCCTCCCTAAAGGGGCGGTAAATGGTGTTTCTGGGTGTCTAGCGCCCGGACGGTAAATTTGGCTCCTGATTTGCGATGGTGCAAAATGGTGCAAAAACTTACCCCCCCCGCCCCGCTCCAATTTGACAGATCACCACGTCAATCGTCGTGCAATGCTGCACTTGCACCCCAGGTGGAAAATTTGGCCCTTACACCTCATTTAAGGCCCGCCCCAGGAAATGTCTGAAAAAGCAGGCATACCCAGGGTGCAGCAGGCGGTATTGCTGATGTATGGTGGGAGGAGGATCCGACATCGCAGGTCACATTGACTGCATCAGTTGCGCACAACTTGCAAACGGCGCTTTTATCTGCCATTACAGTGCCCTGACAAGGAGAGTGAGAGAATGTAATGGGGGCATTACGAGTTCGCAAGCGTATTATGCTGATTGCTATTGGCAGGTGCCTTCAAGCTAGAATAAAGGCTCTTGGCCAAGTCAGCCCACGGATGAGGAGAGACCGAAGACTTCGGGAAAGCGGGCTTTACCCCCCACGGGTTTACAGGGACCAAAGCTCATACCTCCAGCTCTCTGAGGAGCAGTGTATGGGAAGGCTGTACTTCCAAAAAGAAGTGCTGACAGAGATATGCCATCTCCTACAGGCAGACCTACAGCCTTCCAGCGCCAACAGGACTGCGCTGTCCGTCAAGGTGAAGGTGACTGTGGCGCTGGCCTTCTATGCCTCTGGCTCCTTCCAAGCAGCAGCAGGGGACGTATACAGCGTCTCATAATTCACAGCACATCACTGCATTCGCCAGGTTACAAAGGCTCTGTACACCCACAGAATGGACTTCACAACGTTCCCAATGAGCAGCGACAGCCAGAATGAGAGGACATGTGGGGTTGGCAGAATTACAGGCTTCCCCTGTTATGTATGCAATAAAGGTACAAACTGAGTACTGTTTAACTAACCAAGGTACAACCTTGGCTCTGCTTTATTTCGGCCCAAAGTGCCTGATTCTCAAAATGGCTGGCCTTTTATACCAGAGCAGCACCATACACGTGCTGCTCAGTGGCCTCCAACAATGACGCCATCTGGTGGCTACAAACAGAATGTACATACATGACAATACCCACCTCTGAGATCTTACCACAGTCTTTCACAAGTTGACACGGTCCGGTGCCTTGCGCTCCCGGGTTGACCGTCTCAGTTCGATTCCAGCCTTGGGTGAGTGTTCAGTATGCAGGGTCTGTTATGGCTGATGGCTGGATGACTGACTTGTTGGGGGTGGCAGTGGCCATGTCAGAAATTGCAACTCCATTTTTATTGAACAGGTCCGTGATGGGAATTAGGGGTTCACTGATGACCCTTGTGTCATGTATCTTACATTATTATATATAACTGTATTCTAACATGCTATACATGACTGTAATAAGATCTGACCTGTAACCACCAGCATACCTTACCACCAGGGGTGCACTTGCAAGAGACAGGTATATAAGGACAGGTCTCAGGCAAGTGCAGCATTCCAGACCTGTGAAATAAAGATGCAGATCCAGAGTGACCTTGACTTCACTACATGCCTCGTGTGAATCTGTACTGAGGGGACAGGACTTTACAGTGGCGACGAGTTACGGGATTACAGAATCCACAGAATGGCGAACAACGGATCAGATGAAAAGTACAATGTGGGAGACAATTGGGAGGACTTTATAGAAAGGCTCCAGCAAAGCTTTGTAACCAAAGACTGGTTAGGAGACGATAAGGCAGACAAGAGAAGAGCCCATCTCTTGACCAACTGTGGCTCGAAAACATACGCTTTAATGAAGGATCTGTTGGCATCCGAGAAACCAGCAAGCAAGTCGTTTGAAGAATTGAGCACACTGGTAAGAGACTACCTGAAGCCAGCGAGCAGCCTACACATGGCCAGACACAGGTTCTACAACTACAGACGCTGTGTGGGCCAGAGCATACCTGACTTCATGGCGGAACTTCGGAGGTTGGCTAGTTTATGTGAGTTCTCCGATGAACTGAGGAGAGAAATGCTGAGAGACCTTTTCATTGAAGGAATAGGCCATGCAGGCATATTCCGAAAGCTCATAGAGACCAAGAACCTGACCTTAGAGGCAGCAGCACTGGTTGCACAGACATTCTTGGTAGGGGAAGAAGAAACGAGGTTGATTTACAATGCAGGTACGACAACTAACGAAATATCGGAACAAGAAGTTCACAGCACTAAACAAGCTGCTACCCCCACACACAGACAAAACCGGGAGAACAGGCTCTCGACAGCAGGCAGAAGCCATCAAGGGCCACAGGAATGGCCATTCATACCTCATCAACCCACAATGCGAGCAATCAACTACAAACTGAGAGAAGCTCAAGAGAGATCAGCCAGACGCAGCTCATACTTTGGGAGCACTTTGAACAATGGAACAGGTCTGTGCTGGAGGTGTGGGGGTGGGCACTCGTCAAGGGAATGTCGATTTCAGCAGGCTGTTTGCGGAAATTGTGAATATACAGGGCATTTGGCCCGCATGTGCAAAAAAATGGCAGCTCGGCTGGTATACGAATCGGATGGGTTGGAAAGCGGACCAGAAGATGGTGGGGACAGTACCCAGGACACCGATGTACAGTGGGTCAACACGATCAATGGCCACTGCTCCTACAACAGGACACCTCATATAATGGTGAGGGACCTACTCAACGGGATATCTGTCAACATGGAGCTGGATATGGGAGCGAGTCAATCTCTCATGGGCGCTCAACAATTTGTACAACTGTGGCCGCATAAAATAGACAGACCAAAACTCACAAGGGTCGACACCAAACTAAGGACCTATACCAAAGAAATCATACCAGTCCTCGGCAGTGCCATGCTCTCTGTCACACACAAAGGGACAGTGAACCGACTTCCCCTGTGGATTGTCCCCGGAGACCCCCCAACACTGCTGGGGAGAAGCTGGCTGGCAAAACTAAACTGGAAATGGGATGATGTCCATGCCATGTCATTAGAGGAACGGACCTCCTGCTCAACAGTTATAAAGCGATTTGAACATCTCTTTCAGCCAGGTGTGGGCACTTTCAAAGGGGGCCAAAGTCAAAATCTACATCACACAGGATGCTACACCGGTCCATCACAAGGCCGGAGCTGTACCCTATGTGATGAGGGAAAAAATTGAACACGAACTAGACAGGCTTCTGCAGGAAGGCATTATATCACCTGTGGAATTTGCGACGAGGCAAGTCCCATCGTCCCAATCATGAAGCCTGATGGATCCGTACGAATCTGTGGGGACTACAAATCTACCATAAACAGAGTCTCCCTACAGGACCAGTACCCGCTGCCCAGAGCGGAGGATTTATTTGCCACATTGGCTGGAAGTAAACTTTTCTCAAAATTAGACCTCACATCTGCGTATATAATGCAAGAATTGACCGAGGAATCCAAGCTACTCACCACCATCAACAAACATCGAGGCCTTTTCATGTACAATCGATGCCCATTCGGTATCAGGTCGGCAGCTGCCATATTCCAGCGCAACATGGAGAGTCTGCTCAAGTCCATCCCGGGGACGGTTGTATTTCAAGACGACATACTTATCACGGGCAGGGACACCGACTCCCATCTCTGTAATTTGGAGGAAGTACTAAAGCGGTTGGATCGGATAGGCCTACGAGTCAAGAAATCCAAGTGCCTGTTTCTCGCACCCGAGGTTGAATTTTTGGGCAGAAAGATTGCTGCTGATGGAATCCGCCCAACAGAGTCCAAAACAGAAGCAATTCGCCTGGCACCTTGGCCCCGGAATGTCTCAGAACTGCGCGTCTTTCTCGGGCTACTCAATTACTTTGGGAACTTTATGCTGAACTTAAGCATGCTGCTGGAGTCTCTCCACGTGCTACTCAGGAAGGGGTGCGATTGGTTTTGGGGGGACACCCAGGAACGCGCCTTCGATAAGGCATGCAACCTTCTGTGTTCCAACAGTGTTTTGACTTTCTTTGACACAGGTAAAAAGCTAGTTCTCACATGCGATGTGTCAGCGTATGGGGTCGGGTGCATTTTGCAACATGTCAATAGTGCGGGCAAATTACAACCCATAGCTTATGTCTCCAGGTCACTTTCGCGGGCGGAGCGCGGGTACGGAATGGTAGAGAAGGAGGCGCTCGGGTGCGTGTATGGTGTCAAAAAGATGCACCAATACCTTTTCGGGGCCAAGTTCGCGTTCGAAACCGACCACAAGCCCCTCATGTTCCTCCTATCCGTCAGCAAGGCAATAAACGGCAACGCCTCGGTGCGAATTCAACGGCGGGCACTCATGCTGGCGTCCTACGACGATACCATAAGGTACAGACCAGGCACAGACAACTATGCCGATGCGCTCAGCAGGCTACCCCTGGCAACCACGGAAGGGTCTGACAAACAGGACTGTGAGATAGTCATGGCAATCAATGCCTTTGAGTCCACAGTTCGCCCATGATGGCTCGCCAAATCAGAGCCTGGACAGCCAGCGACCCCACGTTATCCTTAGTAAAAAGATGTGTCCTAACTGGTGACTGGGCAGAGGCTCGCGATGCCTGCCCGGAGGAATTAAAACCCTTTCACAGGCGCATGCATGAGCTATCACGACAAGCACACTGCCTGATGTGGGGCAGCTGAGTAGTCATGCCTCTGCGAGGCAGAGAGACATTTGTCCGGGAGCTCCACCGCGAGCACCCGGGGATCGTTCTCATGAAGGCCATAGTCAGATCCCACATCTGATGGCCTGGTATTAAGGCGGACTTGGAGCTCTGCGTCCGAAGGTGCACCATTTGTGCCCAACTCAGCAATGCCCCCAGGGAGGCTCCACTGAGCCCCTGGCTCTGGCCTACCAAAGCATGGTCGCAGGTGCACGTAGACTATGCGGGCCCATTCATGGGCAAAATGTTCCTCGTAGTTGGAGATGCATTTTCAAAGTGGATCGACTGCACCATTTTAAACTCAAGCACAACCTCCACCACTATGGAGAGCCTCGCAACCATGTTTGCAACACACGGAATCCCTGACATATTGGTCAGTGACAATGGTCCATGCTTCACCAGCGCAGAATTCCAAGACTTTATAATTGACCACGGCATAAATCACGTCAAGACGGCACCGTTCAAGCCGGCCTCCAATGGCCAGGCGGAGAGAGCAGTGCAAATCATTAAACAAGGCATGCTTAAAATCCAAGGTTCCACGCTGCAGGGTCGCCTGTCGCGACTGCTGCTGGCATACAGATCTCGTCCGCACTCATTGACTGGGATCCTCCCGCGCAACTGTTGATGAAAAAGACTTTAAAAACAAGGCTCTCATTAATCATCCCAGACATGCACAAAATCGTTGAGGCAAAGCGCCGTAAGCTGACTGAGTACCATGACAGAAATTCGAGGGGGAGATGGAATGAGATAGGGTACTAAACTATGGCAGGGGTCCCAAATGGCTTGCGGGGACAGCAACGGGCAAGGAAGGAAACAGGCTACTGGTAGTACAAATGGACAATGGCAAAAACCTGCCGGAGGCATGTCGACCAAGTCAAAAGTAGATTTACCAACAACACTGCGGAACCAGAGGCAGACTACAATGTGGAACTCGCACCACACCTGGTGGACAGACAGAGGGAACAACCTGAGGAAAGAGCAATCCCAACAGACAGCCCAGGCGAGTCAACAACAATCACGCCAATCGAAACAGACAGCCCAGGCGAGATATCAGCAACCACACCCAAAGATAAACAGACACCAAGGCAAACAACTGAGCCACAACTCTGATGCTCCACGTGAGAGCGTAGACCACCTGAGACACTGAACCTATAAAGACAATAAGACCTTGGGGGAGGGTGATGTCATGTATCTTACATTATTATATATAACTGTATCCTAACATGCTATACATGACTGTAATAAGATATGACCTGTCACCACCAGCATACCTTACCACCAGAGGTGCACTTGCAAGAGACAGATATATAAGGGCAGGTCTCAGGCAAGTGCAGCATTCCAGAGCTGTGAAATAAAGGTGCAGGTCCAGAGTGACCTTGACTTCACTACATACCTCGTGTGAATCTGTACTGAGGGGTCAGGACTTTACACCTTGAGTCCTCTGAAGACTGCTGGTAGGTTGGTTGGTCATCGAAGGTTTCTTCGTCCGACTGCTCTGGCTCGTCTGTGTGCCTCAGCTTTGTTTGATCCATGTGTTTCATGCAAGTTTGCCCATAATAACTAATTCTCTGTTGCCTTCCTTGGCCATGACCGTACCACCGATCCATTTGGGACGCTGACCATAGTTCAACATATATACAGGATCATTAGCAGAAATCTCGCGTGACACAGTTGAGCGATTGTGGTACCCTTGTTGACTTTGTCTTCTGTATTCAACATGATTATTTAAATCCAGATGTACCAGAGATAACTTGGTCTTAAGACTTCTTTTCATCATGAGTTCAGCAGGCGAGACCCCTGTGAGTGTGTGGGGTCTTGTCCTGTAACTCAGTAGTATGCAGGACAAGAGGGTCTGCAGTGACCCTTGGGTTACTCCTCATGCTTTGCTTGATAATTTGTACTGCCCGTTCAGCTTGCCCGTTGGACGCAGGCTTGAATGATGCTGACCTTACATGTTTTATGCCATTACGTTTCACAAACTCCTGAAACTCCTGACTGGTGAAGCACGACCCATTGTCTCTCACCACTATGTCAGGCAGACCATGTGTCGCGAACATGACATTGAGATTCTCCAAGGTTGCCGTGGACGTACTGGATGACATGATTATGCATTCTATCCACTTTGAATAAGCGTCCACCACCACTAAAAACATCTTGCCCAGGAAGGAACCTGCAAAATCTACATGGATCCTGGACCAAGGTTTGGATGGCCACGACCACTGACTCAGCGGCGATTCCACTGGTGCTTTGCTGAGCTGCATGCAAGTGTTGCACTGATGCACGCATGCTTCCAGCTCCGAATCAATTCCTGGCCACCATACATGGGACCTGTCGATGGCCTTCATCATCACTATACCAGGATGCGTGCTGTGTAACGCATGCATGAACTTCTCTCTCCCTTTCTTGGGCATTATAACACAATTGCCCCACAATATGCAATCTGCTTGAATCGACAGTTCATCCTTGCGACAAATGTACGGTTTGGCCTCCTTGCACATTTGCTTAGGTATGGCAGACCAATCCCCTTTGAGGATGCAACCCTTTACGACCGATAAAATCGGGTCTTGGTTGGTCCAGGACTTAACTTGTTGAGCTGTGACAGGGGTTCCTTCACTCTCAAAAGCATCAATGATTAACATTAGATCCGCCGGTTGTGGCGTTTCCACCTCCGGTGTGGGCAACGGCAACCGGCTCAAAGCATCGGCACAATTCACTGTGCCAGGTCTGTGGCGAATCACATAATTGTAGGCAGATAACATCAGCGCCCACCTTTGGATGCGGGATGAAGCATTGGCATTGATACCTTTGCTCTTGGAAAACAAGGAAATGTGTGGCTTGTGATCAATCTCTAATTCGAACTGTTATGTCTCAAATAAAGCAATGTGACTGATTACTGTAGACTTGAGTAAATGTGACCATAGTCTCTTTATTCTGACTCCAGAGTGCTGGCACAGCATGGGAGGCCTGCTTATATACAGTGCTCCCAAGGGATGCTGGGATCCCTTGAGACTCCATCAGATGTGCCCTCTGATGGCGCTAGAATGCTGGTTACATTCGAGCATCACTCCCCCCCTCAAAGTCAATATTACATTTATTTACAGGGTGAGACAATCTGGGGCTTTCTGCTCCCTAGTCGATTGTCTCAGTACAAACACAGGTGCAGGTGAGTTGGTTGGGCTTTCGCTGGGCTGCTACGCAGCTGGCCTGCTGGGGATGATGGGTTCAGCTTCGAAGCTGGCGTGATGTCGGTTGCCACTTGTGTGTGTATCGGAGGGTCGAAGTTGGTGGTGTCCTCTTCAGGTTGCTCGTGGCTCTCTGTGAATCTCAGTTTGGTTTGGTCCATTTGCAAGTTTGACCTCAAACACCCTACTCCCGTCTTTGGCTACGACAGTGCCAGCAAGCCATTTGGGACCATGTCCATAGTTGAGTACAAATACAGGGTCATTGACTTCAATATCACGTGACAAATTTGCGCGATCATGGTACATGTTTTGTTGATGCCGCCTGCCCTCGACATGATCCTCGAGATCAGGGTGGACTAGAGAGAACCTTGTTTTGAGTGCCCTTTTCATGAGCAGCTCAGCTGGGGAAACCCCGGTGAGCGAGTGGGGTCTTGTGCGGTAGCTGAGCAGGACTCGGGACAGGCGGGTCTGCAGGGAGCCTTCCGACACGCGTTTCAAACTTTGCTTGATGGTTTGGACTGCCCGTTCTGCCTGGCCATTAGATGCGGGCTTGAACGGGGCAGATGTGACGTGCTTGATCCCATTGCGGGTCATGAATTCCTTGAATTCAGTGCTGGTGAAACACGGCCCGTTGTCACTGACAAGGACATCAGGCAGGCCGAGCGTGGCAAACATGGCTCATAGGCTTTCGATGGACGTGCTTACAGACATTATTACACACTCAATCCATTTTGAATAAGCATCCACAACAACCAAACACATTTTGCCGAGAAATGGGCCAGCGAAGTCAACGTGGATCCTAGACCACGGTTTGGAGGGCCATGACCACAAACTTAGCGGTGCCTCCCTGGATGCATTGCTCAGTTGAGAGCAAGTGTTGCATTGGCGCACGCAAGACTCCAAATCTGAGTCCTTGCCGGGCCACCACACATGGGATCTGGCTATAGCTTTCATCATTACTATGCTTGGGTGGGTACTATGTAGGTCGCGTATGAACATTTCCCTGCCTTTCTTAGGCAAAACCACGCGATTACCCCACAAAAGACAGTCCACCTGTATGGACATTTCGTCTTTGCGCCGCTGGAACGGCTTGATCTCTTCATGCATCTCCGCTGGGATGCTGGACCAGCTCCCATGGAGCACACAGTTTTTTTACAAGGGATAGTAAAGGATCCTGGCTGGTCCAGGTCCTGATCTGGCGGGCCGTAACGGGTGACTTTTCGTTTTCAAATGCATCCATCACCAAGAGCAAGTCTGCAGGCTGTGCCATTTCCACCCCAGTGGTGGGCAATGGTAGCCGACTGAGAGCATCAGCGCAGTTCTCTGTGGCTGGCCCGTGGCGAATCGCATAGTTATATGCAGACAGCATGAGCGCCCATCTTTGGATGTGAACAGTGGCATTGGTATTAATACCTTTGCTCTCTGAGAATAGCGATATGAGTGGCTTATGGTCAGTTTCTAACTCGAACTTAAGCCCAAACAGATACTGGTGCATTTTTTTCACCCCGTAAACGCATACCAGAGCTTATTTTTCAATCATGCTGTAGGCCCTTTCGGCCTTGGACAAGCTCCTGGACGCATAAGCGATCGGTTGCAACGTTCTCGATTCGTTTGCTTGTTGTAACACACACCCGACCCCGTACAAAGACGCATCGCAAGCTAGCACTAAACGTTTACATGGATCATACAAGACAAGCAGTTTGTTGGAACATATCAGATTTCTGGCTTTCTCAAAAGCAGTCTCTTGTGATTTCCACCACACCCAGTCATCTCCCTTGCATAGCAACACATGTAGAGGTTCTAGAAGGTGCTTAATCCGGGTATGAAATTACCAAAATAGTTGAGGAATTCCAGGAACGCCCACAGCTCCGTCACGTTCTGTGGTCTTGGCGTGTTCTTGATGGCCTCCGTCTTGGCATCGGTGGGTCTGATGCCGTCTGCCGTGATTCTTCTCCTTATGAACTCGACCTCTGGCGCCAGGAAAACACACTTCGAACATTTCAACCTGAGTCCCACACAATCTAGCCGACTTAGAATGTCTTCCAGGTTCTGCAAGTGTTCGATGGTGTCCCGACCTGTGATCAATATGTTGTCCTGGAAAACCACAGTGCGTGGAGCCGACTTTAGAAGACTCTCCATGTTCCTTTGAAACATAGTCGCGGCTGATCGAATCCCAAACGGGCATCTATTGTATGTAGATGAACAGATCTTTGTGTGTGTTGATGCAGGTGAGGCCTTTCGAAGATTCCGCCAGCTCCTGCGTCATGTAGGCCGAGGTCAGGTCCAACTTTGCGAACGTCTTCCCTATTGTCAGCGTCGCAAATAGGTCGTTTACCTTGGGTAGGGGGTACTGATCCTGCAGCGAAAAACGGTTAATCGTTACTTTATAGTCCCCACAAATTCTGACCGTGCCATCGCCCTTGAGAACCGGAACAATCGGACTGGCCCACTCGTTGAACTCAACCGGTGCGATGATGCCTTCTCGTTGCAGCCTGTCCAGCTCGATCTTCACTTTCTCTCACATCATGTATAGCACTGCATGTGCCTTGTGGTGGATGGGTCGCGTATCGGGAACCAAGTGGATCTGCACCTTCGTCCCAGAGAAATTTCCGATGCCTGGCTCAAACAAGGTCGGGAACTTGCTCAAAACCTGGGCACATGAGGCGTCGTCAACGGACGAAAGCGTTCGGATGTCGTCCCAGTTCCAGCGGATTTTTCCCAGCCAGTTTCTGCCGAACAGTGTGGAGCCATCTCTTGGTACAATCCATAGTGGTAGTTCATGCACCGCTCCACCATAGGAGACTTTTACTGCTGCACGCCCAATTACAATGATCAGCTCTTTAGTGTAAGTTCTCAGCTTGGTATGAATAGGGCTCTGCTTGGGCCTTTGTGCCTTGTTGCACCACAGTCTCTCGAAGGCCTTTTTGCTAATGATAGACTGACTCGCCCCCATGTCCAATTCCATGGATACTGGAATTCCATTCAGTTCAACTTTTATCATGATCGGTGGACATTACGTGGTGAAGGTGTGTACCCCATACACTTCTGCCTCCTCGGTTCGAGTCTCTAGTTCAGTTTGATCCACCATGGATCGGTCTTCCTCTGCAACGTGGTGGTTTGCAGGGTTTTCAGCTCGTCTGCACATTCGCTGGAGGTGTCCCATTGTTCCGCAGCCTTTGTACGCATAGTGTTTGAAGCGGCATTGATGGACTTGATGATCACCTCCGCAGCGCCAACAAGGTGTTAATTGCCTCGCATTCACTCTTGATGGCGGGCTCTGAGTTATCCGAGGTCATGCAGTTGCAGGCGTGTATGTTTTGCCACATGCATTCCTGCCTGAAAACGACGTTACTTTATGTACAGTACTTGCCGATGCGTCTTTATGGTGCGAAATTTGTTTGTGTTATCGCTGGTGGACATAAATGCCTGGGCTATCGTTATGTCTTTGCTCAGGTTCGTTGTTTCAACAGTCAATAGTTTGTGAAGGATAACCTCATGGCCAATGTCAAGCACAAAAAAGTCTCAGCATTTGCTCCAGGAATCCATCGAATTCGTAATGTCCTGCAAGGTGCCTTAGTTCGGTGACGTAGCTCGCCACTTCCTGGCCTTCAGATCGTTGACATGTATAAAATCAATACCTTGCCATCAGAACGCTCTCCTTCGGATTTAGATGCTCCCAGACCAGCGTACACAGTTCTTCATACGATTTGGTTGTTGGTTTCACCAGAGCAAGAAGATTCACCATGAGGCCACAGGCTGTTGCCCCGCAGACGGTGAGGAGGAGTGCCCTTCATTTGGCAGCATTCACATTCCCTTCCAGCTTGTTGGCCATGAAGCACTGGTCGAGTCGCTCCACGAAGGTTTCCCAATCGTCACCTTCTGAGAATTTCTCCAGGATACCAACAGTTCTCTGCATTTTCATGTGATGGTTCGTAATCTATTACTCGTCGCCAGTTGTTCTGTCTCAAATAAAGCAACGTGACTGAGTACTGTAGACTTGAGTAAGTGTGACATTAGTCTCTTTATTCTGACTCCAGAGAGCTGGCACAGCATGGGAGGCCTGCTTATATACAGTGCTCCCAAGGGATGCTGAGATCCCTTGGGACTTCAACAGATGCGCCCTCTGGTGGCGGTAGAATGCTGGTTACAAGGTGTTGCATACATAACACGAACCTCAGACCGAACAGGTATTGATGCATCTTTTTAACACCGTACCAACACGCTAAAGCTTCTTTTTCTACCATGCCGTAGGCTCTTTCTGCTTTAGACAAACTTTTGGATGCATTAGCGACAGGTTGAAGTTTTTTCAACTCATTGGCTTGTTGGAGTACGCAACTAATTCCATATGACGATGCGTCACAGGCCAAAACTAAACGTTTACATGGGTCATAATGTACCAGCAGCTTGTTTGAGCAAAGCAGATTGGTGGCTTTCTCGAAAGCTCTGTCTTGCGATGCGCCCCACACCCAGTTGTTGCCTTTTCTCAATAGCATGTGCAGTGATTCTAGTAAAGTGCTCAATTTTGGTAGGAAGTTACCAAAGTAGATGAGTAGACCCAGGAACGAACGCAGCTCTGTCACATTCTGCAGCTTGGGTGCATTCTTGATGGCCTCGGTTTTCACCTCAGTAGGTCTGATGCCATCAGCGGCGATTTTCCTCCCGAGGAATTCGACCTCCGGTGCCATGAAGATGCACTTCGAGTGTTTCAGTCTGAGTCCCACTCTGTCCAAATGCAGTAGAACCTCTTCTCTTCCAGATTGTTCAGATGTTCCTTGGAGTCATGGTCAGTGATCAGGATGTCATCTTGGAACATGACAGTTCTGGGAACGGACTTCAGTAGACTTTCCATATTCCTCTGGAATATTGCAGCAGCCGAGCGAATTCCGAAAGGGCAGCTGTGGTAAATAAACAGTCCTTTGTGCGTATTAATGCACGTAAGTCTCTTCGACGTCTTGACCAACTCCTGCGTCATATAGGCCGACGTCAAATCCAGTTTTGTGAATGACTTCCCTCCGGTTAGCGTCGCCAACAAGTCATCAGTAACGGGTACTGATCTTTTTTCGAAACCCTGTTGATCGTAGCCTTGTAGTCTCCACGGATTCCGACTGTGCCATCACTTTTCAGCACAGGAACAATGGGGCTGGCCCATTAATTAAACTCGACTGGTGATATGATGGAGTCTGTCCAGTTTAATTTCGACCTTCTCCCTCATCATATACGGCACTGCCCGAACTTTATGATGGACGGGTTTTGCATCTAAGTCCACGTTGATCTGCACCTTGGCTTCCGTGAAGTTGCCGATACCCGGTTCGAACAGCGAGGGGAACTTGCTCAATACTTGGGCACATGTGTCTTCCTCTGATGACAACCTTTATGTCTTTCCAGTCGCATCTGATTTTCTCCAACCAGCTCCTGCCGAGCAGCGTTGGGCCATTGCCTGGAACAATCCACAGCAGAAACTCGTGAACCGCACCGTTATACGACACATTAATTTGTGCACTGTCAATCGCTTTTATCAGTTTTTTGGTGTACGTGCACAGCTTGACGTTAACAGGGCTCAGCCTGGGCCTCACAGCCTTAGTGTCCCACGGCTTATTAAATGCCCTCGTTCATGATCGATTGACTCGCCCCCGTGTCCAGTTCCATCGATACCGGTATCCCGTTAAACTTCACATTAATCAAAATTGGTTTACTCTTGGTTATGAAAGAGTACAGTCCATACACTTCCTCCTCTGACATCTCGGATTACGTATCCGGATCCGGGCTAGTCCGACTCTCATCCTCCACGTGGTGTGTTGCAGCTCACTTGCTCATCTGCGGACACTTGCGCTGGAGATGCCCCACTCTCAGACAGCCTTTGCAACTATATTGCTTAAATCGGCACTGCTGGTGCCAATGATTTCCCCCACAACGCCAACACAGAGAAGTCGGATACATTCCCGCTGGCGGACTTTGGGCAGCCACTGGTTTCGCGAACGCAGCCGGATAGGCCCTGCCATGTGCCGCTCTGCCGAACGCCGAATCAATCGCATTTACAGTACTTGCCGAGGTTTGGTTCTTCACCGATATTTGCTTTAAACTCCTGTCCGTTGTCATACATGATTGAGCGATCTGGATGGCCCTTTTTAAATCCAACTTCTCCACCGCCAGAAGTTTGTGCAGGATGACCTCGTGGTTGATACCGATAATAAAGAAGTCCCGCAGCATGTCTGCCAACACCGTCCCGAACTTGCACAGTCCCGATAGACGTCTCAGGTCGGCAACGAATTCCGCTGCGCTCTGGCCCTCCGATTGAACGTGTGTATACAACTTGTATCTTGAGAGGATGATGCCGCCGTCTGGCTTGAGGTGCTCCCGTATCAATGTACGCAACTCCTCGTACGTTTTCTCTGTTGGATCACTTTATCAGACCATAGATCTTTGAACCGCACACAGTGAGGAACATGGCCCGGCGCCGATTTGTATCGTCGACCCCCTTCATTTTGTTGGCCACAAAGTACTGGTTCAAACGGCTCACAAAGTCTGCCCAATCTTCTCCCTCCACGAATCGCTCTAAAAATCCTAATCGTGCTCATTTTGAAAACAAAGGTTCTTGTATTCTCGTCGCCCAATGTTATGTATGCAATAAAGGTTCAAACTGAGTACTGTTGAATTAAGCAAAGTACAACCTTGCTTTTGCTTTATTTCAGCACCATGTGCGTGCTGCTCAGTGGCCTCCAGCAATGACGCCATCTGGTGGCTACAAACAGAATGTACATACATGACATCCCCAAAATAATAATAATAACTTTTATTTATAAAGCACCTTTAGCATAGTAAAATGTCCAAAGGCGCTTCACACTAGTGTTACAAGACAAAACAGATAAATTTGACACCGAGCCACAAAAGAAGAAATTACGGCAGGTGACCAAAAGCTTGGTTAAAGAGGTTGGTTTTAAGGAGCGTCTTAAAGGAGGAAAGGGAGGTAGCGAGGCGGAAAGTTTTAGGGAGGGAGTTCCAGAGCGTAGGGCCCAAACAGCTGAAGGCACGGCCACTGATGGTTGAGCAGTTATAATCAGGGATGTTCAAGAGGGCAGAATTTCTGGAGCGTAGACATCTTGTGAGGTTGTAAGGCTGGAAAAGATTACGAGTTAGTAAACAAGGATGAGAATTTTGAAATTGAGGCATTGTTTAACCGGAAGCCAATGTAGGTCAGAAAGCACAAGGGTGATGGGTAAGCGGGACCTGGTGCGAGTTAGGACACGGGTTGCTGACTTTTGGATGACCTCAAGTTTACGTAGTGTAGAATGAGGGTTTCAGCAGCAGAAGAGCTGAGGCAGGGGCAGAGGCAGGCAATGTTACAGAGGTGGAATAAGACGATTTAGTTATGATCGTTTAGATATGTGGCTGGAAATTCATTTCAGGGTCAACTATGACACCTCGGTTGCAAACAGTCTGGTTCAGCCTCAGACAGATGCTGGGGAGAGGGATGGAGTCAGTGGCTAGGGAACGCAGTTTGTGGCGGGGACTGAAGAGAATGGCTTCAGTCTCCCCCTATATTTAGTTGGAAATTTCTGCTCATCCAGTACTGGATGTCGGACAAGCAGTCTGACGAGTTAGAGACCATGGAGGGGTCGTGAGAAGTGGGGGTGAGGTAGAGCTGGGTGTCGTCAGCGTACATGTGGAAACTGACACTGTGTTTTCGAATGATGTCGCCAAGAGGCAGCATATAGATAAGAAATAGGAGGGGGCCAAGGATAGATCCTTGGGGGACACCAGAGGTAACGGTGCGGGAGTGGGAAGAGAAGCCGTTGCAGGTGATTCTCAAACAATGACTGGATAGATAAGAATGGAACCAGGCGAGTGCAGTCCCACCCAGCTAGATATTAGTGGAGAGGCGTTGGAGGATGATGGTGTGGTCAACCGTGCCAAAGGCTGAAGACAGGTCAAGAATGATGTGGAAAGATAGTTTATCATTAGCACAGCCACATAGGATGTCCTATTAAACTTTGATAAAACCTATTTTGGGAATGTGGCAGTCGCAGAAACATGATTGGAGGGATTCAAACATGGAGTTCCAAGAAAAATGGGCCGTATTTGGAAGGAGACAGCACATTCAGTGACTTTGGAGAGGAACGGGAGATTGGAGATGGGGCGTTAGTTTACAAGGATGGAGGGGTCAAGGGTTAGTTTTTTTATGTAGAAAGTGGAAAGGGATGATTTACTTGAGGGTTCAAAGAAGCTATTTGGTTAGGATTAAGGAACAAAAGAGGAGCTGATTATTGCAGGGTGTGCACTATAGAGCACCAAATAGTGGAAAGGAGATAGAGGAGCAAAGTTGCAGGAAAATTGCAGAAAGATGCAAGAACTTAAGAGTTGCGATGATGGGGTCTTCAATTATCCTAATATAGACTGGGATAGGAACAGTATAAAGGACAAAGGTGGTGGGGGCGGGGTGGGGGGGGGTGTCGGGGGGGAGGAAATCCTGAAATTTGTACAAGGAACTTTGTTTATTTTTATGTGTCCAGCCCAACGAGGAAGGAAGCAGTGCTGGGTCTGGTGCTGGGGAGTGAAATGGGGCAAGTGGAGCATGTTTCAGTGGGGGAGCATTTGGGGAACACTGATCATATCATTTGGTTTGTAATAGTTATGGAAAGGGATAAGGAACAATCAAAGGTGAAAATACTCAACTGGAGGAGAGATAATTTCAGTGAGCTGATGGATTAGAATCAAAGATTGGCAGTTAAAACAGTGAATGAGCAAAGGGAGGCCTTCAAAGAGGAGATGGTTCGGGTACAAACCAGACACATTACTGTGGTGGGGCGGAGCGGGGCAAGGGCATCCAAAGCTCGAGCTCCCTGGATGACTAAAGATCAGGAGATTTAACAAACAGAAATGGGAGGATTGTGACAATGTAAGGTTCATAATACATAGACATAGAAACATAGAAACATAGAAAATAGGTGCAGGAGTAGGCCATTCGGCCCTTCTAGCCTGCACCGCCATTCAATGAGTTCATGGCTGAACATTCAACTTCAGTACCCCCTTCCTGCTTTCTCGCCATACCCCTTGATCCCCCTAGCAGTAAGGACCTCATCTAACTCCTTTTTGAATATATTTAGTGAATTGGCCTCAACAACTTTCTGTGGTAGAGAATTCCACAGGTTCACCACTCTCTGGGTGAAGAAGTTCCTCCGCATCTCGGTCCTAAATGGCTTACCCCTTATCCTTAGACTGTGACCCCTGGTTCTGGACTTCCCCAACATTGGGAACATTCTTCCTGCATCTAACCTGTCCAACCCCGTCAGAATTTTATATGCTTCTATGAGGTCCCCTCTCATTCTTCTGAACTCCAGTGAATACAAGCCCAGTTGATCCAGTCTTTCTTGATAGGTCAGTCCCGCCATCCCGGGAATCAGTCTGGTGAACCTTCGCTGCACTCCCTCAATAGCAAGAATGTCCTTCCTCAGGTTAGGAGACCAAAACTGTACACAATACTCCAGGTGTGGCCTCACCAATGCCCTGTACAACTGTAGCAACACCTCCCTGCCCCTGTACTCAAATCCCCTTGCTATGAAGGCCAACATGCCATTTGCTTTCTTAACCGCCTGCTGCACCTGCATGCCAACCTTCAATGACTGATGTACCATGACACCCAGGTCTCTTTGCACCTCCCCTTTTCCTAATCTGTCACCATTCAGATAATAGTCTGTCTCTCTGTTTTTACCACCAAAGTGGATAACCTCACATTTATCCACATTATACTTCATCTGCCATGCATTTGCCCACTCACCTAACCTATCCAAGTCGCTCTGCAGCCTCACAGCATCCTCCTCGCAGCTCACACTGCCACCCAACTTAGTGTCATCCGCAAATTTGGAGATACTACATTTAATCCCCTCATCTAAATCATTAATGTACAGTGTAAACAGCTGGGGCCCCAGCACAGAACCTTGCGGTACCCCACTAGTCACTGCCTGCCATTCTGAAAAGTCCCCATTTACTCCTACTCTTTGCTTCCTGTCTGACAACCAGTTCTCAATCCATGTCAGTACACTACCCCCAATCCCATGTGCTCTAACTTTGCACATCAATCTCTTGTGTGGGACCTTCTGAAAGTCCAAATATACCACATCAACTGGTTCTCCCTTATCCACTCTACTGGAAACATCCTCAAAAAATTCCAGAAGATTTGTCAAGCATGATTTCCCTTTCACAAATCCATGCTGACTTGGACCTATCATGTCACCTCTTTCCAAATGCACTGCTATGACATCCTTAATAATTGATTCCATCATTTTACCCACTACCGATGTCAGGCTGACCGGTCTATAATTCCCTGTTTTCTCTCTCCCTCCTTTTTTAAAAAGTGGGGTTACATTGGCTACCCTCCACTCCATAGGAACTGATCCAGAGTCAATGGAATGTTGGAAAATGACTGTCAACGCATCCACTATTTCCAAGGCCACCTCCTTAAGTACTCTGGGATGCAGTCCATCAGGCCCTGGGGATTTATCGGCCTTCAATCCTATCAATTTCCCCAACACAATTTCCCGGCTAATAAGGATTTCCCTCAGTTCCTCCTCCTTACTAGACCCCCCGACCCCTTTTATAACCGGAAGGTTGTTCGTGTCCTCCTTCGTGAATACCGAACCAAAGTACTTGTTCAATTGGTCCGCCATTTCTTTGTTCCCCGTTATGACTTCCCCTGATTCTGACTGCAGGGGACCTACATTTGTCTTTACTAACCTTTTTCTCTTTACATATCTATAGAAACTTTTGCAATCCGTCTTAATGTTCCCTGCAAGCTTCTTCTCATACTCCATTTTCCCTGCCCTAATCAAACCCTTTGTCCTCCTCTGCTGAGTTCTAAATTTCTCCCAGTCCCCAGGTTCGCTGCTATTTCTGGCCAATTTGTATGCCACTTCCTTGGCTTTAATACTATCCCTGATTTCCCTTGATAGCCACGGTTGAGCCACCTTCCCTTTTTTATTTCTATGCCAGACAGGAATGTACAATTGTTGTAGTTCATCCATGCGGTCTCTAAATGTCTGCCATTGCCCATCCACAGTCAACCCCTTAAGTATCATTCGCCAATCCATCTCAGCCAATTCACGCCTCATACCTTCAAAGTTAGCCTTCTTTAAGTTCTGGACCATGGTCTCTGAATTAACTGTTTCATTCTCCATCCTAATGCAGAATTCCACCATATTATGGTCACTCTTCCCCAAGGGGCCTCGCACAACGAGATTGCTAATTAATCCTTTCTCATTACATAACACCCAGTCTAAGATGGCCTCCCCCCTAGTTGGTTCCTCGACATATTGGTCTAAAAAACCATCCCTTATGCACTCCAGAAAATCCTCCTCCACCGTATTGCTTCCAGTTTGGTTAGCCCAATCTATGTGCATATTAAAGTCACCCATTATAACTGCTGCACCTTTATTGCACACACCCCTAATTTCCTGTTTGATGCCCTCCCCAACATCACTACTACTGTTTGGAGGTCTGTACACAACTCCCACTAACGTTTTTTGCCCTTTGGTGTTCTGCAGCTCTACCCATATAGATTCCACATCATCCAAGCTAATGTCCTTCCTAACTATTGCCTTAATCTCCTCCTTAACCAGCAATGCTACCGCACCTCCTTTTCCTTTTATTCTATCCTTCCTGAATGTTGAATACCCCTGGATGTTGAGTTCCCAGCCCTGCTCATCCTGGAGCCACGTCTCCGTAATCCCAATCACATCATATTTGTTAACATCTATTTGCACAGTTAATTCATCCACCTTATTGCGGATACTCCTTGCATTAAGACACAAAGCCTTTAGGCTTGTTTTTTTAACACCCTCTGTCCTTTTAGAATTTTGCTGTACAATGGCCCTTTTTGTTCTTTGCCTTGGGTTTCTCTGCCCTCCACTTTTCCTCATCTCCTTTCTGTCTTTTGTTTTTGCCTCCTTTTTGTTTCCCTCTATCTCCCTGCATTGGTTCCCATCCCCCTGCCATATTAGTTTAACTCCTCCCCAACAGCACTAGCAAACACTCCCCCGAAGACATTGGTTCCGATTCTGCCCAGGTGCAGACCGTCCGGATTGTACTGGTCCCACCTCCCCCAGAACCGGTTCCAATGCCCCAGGAATTTGAATCCCTCCCTGCTGCACCATTGCTCAAGCCACGTATTCATCTGAGCTATCCTGCGATTCCTACTCTGACTAGCACATGGCACTGGTAGCAATCCCGAGATTACTACTTTTGAGGTCCTACTTTTTAATTTAGCTCCTAGCTCCTTAAATTCATTTCGTAGGAACTCATCCCTTTTTTTACCTATGTCATTGGTACCAACGTGCACCACGACAACTGGCTGTTCTCCCTCCCTTTTTAGAATGTCCTCCACCCGCTCCGAGACATCTTTGACCCTTGCACCAGGGAGGCAACATACCATCCTGGAGTCTCGGTTGCGGCCGCAGAAACGCTTATCTATTCCCCTTACAATTGAATTCCCTATCACTATCGCTCGCCCACTCTTTTTCCTGCCCTCCTGTGCAACAGAGCCAGCCACGGTGCCATGAACTTGGCTGCTGCTGCCCACTCCTGATGAGTCATCCCCCTCAACAGCACTCAAAGCAGTGTATCTGTTTTGCAGTGGGATGACCACAGGGGACCCCTGCACTACCTTCCTTGCACTGCTCTTCCTGCTGGTCTTCCATTCCCTATCTGGCTGTGGACCCTTCTCCTGCGGTAAGACCAACTCGCTACACGTGATACTCACGTCATTCTCAGCATCGTGGATGCTCCAGAGTGAATCCACCTTCAGCTCCAACTCCGCAACGCGGACCGTCAGTAGCCGGAGGTGGACACACTTCCCGCACATGTAGTCGTCAGGGACACTGGTGTTGTCCCCGTGTTCCCACATGGTACAGGAGGAGCATATCACGTGACCGAGCTGTCCTGCCATGACTTAACCCTTAGATACACTTAAATTGCCGACAACAATGTTAAAAGTTACTGACTAAAAGAAAAAGAAAAACTACTCACCAATCAGCAGCCAATCACTTACCACGTTGGCTGTGACGTCACCTTTTGATTTCTTTCTACTTCTTTTTTGCCTTTTTTGCCTTCTCTCCCAGCTGGAGCTGCACCGGTACGCCTCTCTCGACGCTCCCCGGACTGCTGAGCCTTTTATAGGCCGCTGCCTCTCTCGACTCCCGCCTCTCTCGACGCTCCCCGGACTGCTGAGCCTTTTATAGGCCGCTGCCTCTCTCGACTCCCGCCTCTCTCGATTCTCCCCGGACTGCTGAGCCTTTTATAGGCCGCTGCCTCTCTCGACTCCCGCCTCTCTCGACGCTCCCCGGACTGCTGAGCCTTTTATAGGCCGCTGCCTCTCTCGACTCTCGCCTCTCTCGACGCTCCCCGGACTGCTGAGCCTTTTATAGGCCGCTGCCTCTCTCGACTCCCGCCTCTCTGTAGAGAATCAAGCTGAATATAGAAAGTGCAGAGGAGATTGAAATAGATTAGCAACTAACATAAAAGGGAACTCAAATGTCTTTTATATACATATAAATAGTGAAAGACTAGTCAAAGGAATGTTGGGGCTGATTAAGGACCAAAAAGGAGAGCTTCCTGTGGAGGCAGAGGGCATGGTTGAGGTCCTAAATGAAAACTTTACATCTGTCTTCACTAGAGAAGAGGATGTTGCCAATGTCACAGTAAAGGAGAAATTGAACAGGATCAAAATAGATGAAGAGGAAGTACTTCAAAGGTGTCAGAGGACTGGAAAATTGCTAATGTTACATCACTGTTCAAAAAAGGGGACAATTGTAGGCCAGTCAGGCTAACGTTGGTGGTGGGCAAACTTGTAGGGATATCAAGCCAGGACAAAATTAATTAGCACTTGGAAAAATATGGGCTAATAAATGAAAGCTAGCATGGATTTGTTGAAGACAAATTGTGCTTGACTAACTTGATCGAGTTCTTTGATGAAGTAACGGAGAGGGTTGATGAGGGTAGTGAGGTTGATGCGTATATGGACTTTCAAAAGGCGTCTGAAAGTATCGCATAATAGACTTGTTTGCAAAATAAAAGACCTTGGGATTAAAGGGGCAGCGTAGACACAAAATTGGCTGAGGGACAGAAAGCAGAGAGTAGTGATGAACAGTTGTTTGTCAGACTGGAGGGAAGTATACAGTGGTGTTTCCCAGTGGTTGGTATTAGGACCACTGTTCATTTTGATATATATGAATGAACTGGACTTGGGTATACAGGACATAATTTCAAAGTTTGCTGATGACAACAAATTGTAAATATAGTAAACAGTGAAGAGGATAGTAACAGACTTAGGAGGACATGGTAAATAACATTTGTGCCCCAAAAGTGCCAGGCAATGACTATCTCCAACAAGAGATTCTAACTACCGCCCTTGACATTCAATGGCATTACCATCGCCGAATCCCCAACATCAGCATCCTGGGGGTCACCTTTGACCAGACACTTAACTGGCAACAAGAGCAGATCAGAGGCTAGGTGTTTTGCGGTGAGTGTCTCACCTCCTGACTCCCCAAAGCCTTTTCACCATCAGCAAAGCACAAGTCAGGAGTGTGATGGAATGAGTGCAGCTCCAACAACACTGAAGAAGCTCAAAACCATCTAGGACAAAGCAGCCCGCTTGATTGGTACCCCATCCACCACCTTAAACATTCACTCCCTCCACCACCAGCTGCAGTGTGTACAAACTACAAGATGCATTGCAGCAACTCGCCACAGCTTCTTCGGCAGCACCTCCCAAACCCGCGACCTCTACCACCTACAGGATAAGGGCAGCAGGCGCATGGGAACACCACCACCTCCACGTTCCCCTCTGTAATGTATTATCACATGGTTTGGTATGAGCCTGCTCAGTTTGCTCTGGATAAATAAAACAAGCACATGGACTAATAACGCATCCTGTCTCTGTCCTTCCTTTGTTTCCCACATATAACAACTCATCCTGTCTCTGCCCTTCATTTGTTCCCCACATATGTTACATTTTGGCAACGAGGATGGGAGCCCAAAGCCATGTTTAGGGACCACAGAAGGACCCAGTGTTCAACCTTTGAGTGGACAAGTTTAAGATGAATTTGTAAAACCCAACCTGAGTTTTTGCGATGTTTTACTATTAATGCTCGTTCAGAATCGTCTGAGCTTCACCTTCGCGTGTCTGTATACACAGCGACAGCAGTGTTGATTCACACAGACACACAGGTAGCGGCTGAGTCACTGTTCGACGGGATCGACAATCATGGTCGCGCCTACGGGATTAATCGGAAGCCTCGACATGTGTGACTGAGCTCACGAACCATTCTGTTCTCACACTGAGTGGATTGAGCAGATGGAAATGGTTTTTAAGGCCAATGTTGAGACCAAAGGTGCAGGTGAGAACATTCAAACTCAAAATAAAGTAATTTGTGAACGGAAGAAAGCAATTTTTCTAACGGAGATCGGGCCAGATATCTACGGAACTGACAGACTTACTCGCACCAGCGAAAGCGATGGATGATTCATTTGAAGACATTGTTGAGAAGCTCGAGGACCATTTCAACCCAAAGCTGTTAGAAATAGCAGAGAGCTATAAGTTTGGTACCAGAGACCAAAACCTGTCTTTGCATTGTAACTTTGGCACATTTGTGGATGGTGCGTTGTGAGATAAGTTTGTGTGTGGACTGGTGGATGAGCACACACAGTCCCAGTTCTGAACACTCCGAACCGAACGATTGACGTAGCGCGCAAAGTTCCCCTATCTATGGAGATGCAGTCTAAGAATGCTAGGGAGCCCTGTCTAACTCAAGTGACTAGTGCAGCTGAGGTCTACAGTCACAAAGTCATCGCTGAACCTAAAGCTATGAGACCGGGTCAAAAGCATGTCGGTGAGAGCAGTTCAGTGAATTGTTATTGCCGCAATGGAAATCACTCACCACAGTCCCGCCAATACAGAAATGCGAAGTGTTTTCACTGCCAGAAGCAAGGCCATATTTCAACAGCTTGCAGAGCTCGATCTAAAACAGGAAGTAAGAACCATTCTAGTGGCGATGCAAAGCAGCGACAACAAAAGGGAGGAGTTCACAATATTGAAGTGAACACAGCTGATATTGAAGAACTTGGCATCTACAGTATCAACACTAGTGGCAATGATAGCAGTCGTGAGAAAGACTTCTATGCAAAACTATTGATCAACGAGTAATATTTTAATCTGTGTATTTGACCGGCAGCGGACTGCTCGATCATGAGTAAGGACACATAAGTTTAATCAAGTACCACTTACAAAGAGTACCGTAGAGCTAAAAAGCTACTCTGGAAAAATCCCAGAGACATGTGGACAAATAGAATGTACAGTTCAACACAATGGCCAGTCAGTAAAGCTGCCTATTATTGTAGCGAGTTACAACAGGCCAACTCTCATGGACAAAGACTGATTGAGAAAGTTAAAGCTGGACTTCAGTGTAGATGCTTCAAAGCAGAGACTCGACACAATGCTGAACAAGTACGAAAGCATGTGCACAGACAGTTATGAGGGCATCACTGGGTATGATGCGCATATCCGCATCAAGTCCAATGCGAAGCCTGTCTATTGTAAGGCAAGGCCCCTATATGTTGAAAAGTCAGGTGGAGGAAGAGCTAGCGAAGCTCAAAGAGAACGGACTGCTAGTAAAAACTGACCAAGTGAATGTGCTGCCCCGATTGTGGTAGGCCCAAAGCAGACAAAACTGTACGCTTGTGTGGTGACTACAAAGGTATTATCAACCAAGCAGTTGGCGATGAGCAGTACCCGTTACCTACATCGCAAGATTTGTATGCAGCACTCTCGGGGTCAAAGGTCTTCTCCAAGCTTGACCTGTCACCTGCTTACGCTCAGCTGAATGTTGACAAATAGAGTCAACAATATCTCACCATCAACACACACAAGGGACTGCACTCATACTCCAAGCTGCCGTATGGTGTAAAGCTCCCCCAAAATCGTCCAGGCTACGATGGATAAAATTTTGCAAGGAATTCCAAATTACTTATGCAATCAAGACAATGTGCTGATCACAACAAGCAGCGAAGAAGAAAATCTAGAAATGTCCGATATAATGCTTCAAAGGTTGAATGGCCACAATGTCAAATTGAAAAGGAGCAAATGTGCTTTTGTGCAGCCCGATGTTGTGTACCTCAGTGGCTTTAAACAGAGTGCACTCAAACAGAGTGTTTTATTTAGGAATTTGGAATGATTGGGAATTCGGTGAAGAGGGGGAAGGAATTGTTGCTTTTTGCCTACACTATTTGTGGTACCAATGACATAGGTAAAAAAACGGGATGAGGTCCTACGAGATGAATTTA
Source organism: Pristiophorus japonicus (assembly GCF_044704955.1). Lineage (NCBI taxonomy): Eukaryota > Metazoa > Chordata > Chondrichthyes > Pristiophoridae > Pristiophorus > Pristiophorus japonicus. Next base: position 71,818,925 of record NC_091996.1, on the reverse strand, counting down.
GGGAACTAGGAGTTAAATTAAAAAGTAGGACCTCGAAAGTAGTAATCTCAGGATTGCTACCAGTACCACGTGCTAGTCAGAGTTGGAATCGCAGGATAGCTCAGATAAATATGTGGATTGAGGAGAGGTGCAGAAGGGAGGGATTCAAATTCCTGGGACATTGGAACTGGTTCTGGGGAGGTGGGACCAGTACAAACCGGACGGTCTGCACCTGGGCAGGACCGGAACCAATGTCCTAGAGGGAGTGTTTGCTGGTGCTGTTGGGGAGGAGTTAAATTAATATGGCAGGGGGATGGAAACCTATGCAGGGAGACAGAGGGAAACAAAATGGAGTCAGAAGCAAAAGATAGAAAGGAGAATAGTAAAAGTGGAGGGCAGAGAAACCCAAGACAAAAAACAAAAAGGGCCACATTACATCAAAATTCTAAAGGGTCAAAGTGTGTTAAAAAAAACAAGCCTGAAGGCTCTGTCCCTCAATGCGAGGAGTATTCGGAATAAGGTGGATGAATTAACTGCGCAGATAGCAGATAACGGATATGATGTAATTGGCATCACGGAGACATGGCTCCAGGGTGACCAAGGCTCGGAACTCAACATCCAGGGGTATTCAGCATTTAGGAAGGACAGACAGAAAGAAAAGGAGGCGGGGTGGCGTTGCTGGTTAAAGAAGAAATCAATGCAATTGTAAGGAAGGACATTGGCCTGGATGATGTGGAATCGATATGGGTGGAGCTGCGGAATTCCAAAGGGCAGAAAACGCTAGTGGGAGTTGTGTATAGACCACCAAATAGTAGTAGTGAGGTTGGGGACAACATCAAGCAAGAAATAAGGGATGTGTGCAATAAAGGTACAGCAGTAATCATGGGCGACTTTAATCTACATATTGATTGGGCTAACCAAACTGGTAGCAATGCGGTGGAGGAGGATTTCCTGGAGTGTATTAGGGATAGTTTTCTAGACCAATATGTCGAGGAACCAACCAGAGAGCTGGCCATCCTAGACTGGGTGATGTGTAATGAGAAGGGACTAATTAGCAATCTTGTTGTGCGAGGCCCCTTGGGGAAAAGTGACCATAATATGGTAGAATTCCTTATTAAGATGGAGAGTGACAAAGTTAATTAGGAAACTAGGGTCCTGAACTTAAGGAAAGGTAACTTCGACGGTATGAGGCGTGAATTGGCTAGAGTAGACTGGCAGAGGATACTCAAAGGGTTGACGGTGGATAAGCAATGGCAAACATTTAAAGATCACATAGATGAACTTCAGCAATTGTTCATCCCTGTCTAGAGTAAAAATAAAACTGGGAAGGTGGCTCAACCATGGCTAACAAAGGAAATTAAGGATAGTATTAAATCCAAGGAAGAGGCATATAAATTGGCTAGAAAAAGCAACAAACCTGAGGACTGGGAGAAATTTAGAATTCAACAGAGGAGGACTAAGGGTTTAATTAGGAGGGGGAAAATAGAGTATGAGAGGAAGCTTGCAGGGAATATAAAAACTGACTGCAAAAGCTTCTATAAATATGTGAAGAGAAAAAGATTAGTAAAGACAAATGTAGGTTCCTTGCAGTCGGATTCAGGTGAATTTATAATGGGGAACAAAGAAATGGCAGACCAATTGAACCAATACTTCGGTTCTGTCTTCACGAAGGAAGATACAAATAACCTTCCGAAGGCACTCGGGGACAGGGGGTCTAGTGAGAAGGAGGAACTGAAGGATATCTTTATTAGTCATGAAATTGTGTTAGGGAAATTGATGGGATTGAAGGTCGATAAATCCCCGGGGTCTTATAGTCTGCATCCCAGAGTACTTAAGGAAGTGGCCCTAGAAATAGTGGATGCATTGGTGATCATTTTCCAACAGTCTATCGACTCTGGATCGGTTCCTATGGACTGGAGAGTAGCTAATGTAACACCACTTTTTAAAAAAGGAGGGAGGGAGAAAACGGGTAATTATAGACCAGTTAGCCTGACATCAGAAGTGGGGAAAATGTATGAATCAATCATTAAGGATGAAATAGCAGCGCATTTGGAAAGCAGTGACAAGATCGGACCAAGTCAGCTTGGATTTATGAAAGGGAAATCATGCTTGACGAATCTTCTGGAATTTTTTGAGGATGCAACTAGCAGAGTGTTCAAGGGAGAACCAGTAGATGTGGTGTATTTGGACTTTCAAAAGGCTTTTGACAAGGTCCCGAACAAGAGATCGGTGTGCAAAATCAAAGCACATGGTATTGGGGGTAATATACTGACCTGGCTAGGGAACTAGTTGGCAGACAGGAAGCAGAGAGTCGGGATAAACGGGTCCTTTTCAGAATGGCAGGCAGTGACTAGTGGAGTGCCGCAGGGGTCAGTGCTCGGACCCCAGCTATTTACAATGTACATTAACGATTTAGATGAAGGAATGGAGTGTAATATCTCCAAGTTTGCAGATGACACTAAACTAGGTGGTGGTGTGAGTGTGAGGAGGACGCTAAGAGGCTGCAGGGTGACTTGGACAGGTTAGGTGAGTGGGCAAATACATGGCAGATGCAGTATAATGTGGATAAATGTGAGGTTATCCATTTTGGGGGCAAAAACACGAAGGCAGAATATTATCTGAATGGCGGCAGATTAGGAAAAGGGGAAGTGCAACGAGACCTGGTTGTCATCATTCATCAGTCATTGAAAGTGGGCACGCAGGTACAGCAGGCGGTAAAGAAGGCAAATGGTATGTTGGCCTTCATAGCTAGGGGATTTGAATATAGAAGCAGGGAGGTCTTAATGCAGCTGTACAGGGCCTTAGTGAGGCCTCACCTGGAATATTGTGTTCAGTTTTGATCTCCTAATCTGAGGAAGGACGGTCTTGCTATTGAGAGAGTGCAGTGAAGGTTCCCCAGACTGATTCCAGGGATGGCTGGGCTGTCATATGAGGAGAGACTGGATCAACTGGGCCTTTATTCACTGGAGTTTAGAAGGATGAGAAGGGATCTCATAGAAACGTATAAGATTCTGACAGGATGGACAGGATAGATGTGGGAAGAATGTTCCCGATGTTGGGGAAGTCCAGAACCAGGGGACACAGTCTTAGGATAAGGGGTAGGCCATTTAGGACTGAGGTGAGGAGAAACTTCTTCACTCAGAGCTGTTAACCTGTGGAATTCCCTGCCGCAGAGAGTTGTTGATGCCAGTTCACTGGATATATTCAAGAGGGAGTTAGATATGGCCCTTACGGTTAAGGGGATCAAGAAGCATGGAGAGAAAGCAGGAAAGGGGTACTGAGGGAATGATCAGCCATGATCTTATTGAATGGTGGTGCAGGCTCGAAGGGCCGAATGGCCTACTCCTGCACCTATTTTCTATGTTTCTATGTTTCTTTATGTTACAGATAAGATATTTAATTTAATTACCCATTACTTAATCTAGATCAAGTAAGTAGTCAAGGAGCTAAACTATAAACTAAATTACTGAAATACAAATGTAATTAAATTTAATTAAATAGAACAAGGTCATATAGGGAATGGCAGTGCAGGTGATGTACTGCGATTGCAGCATGTGGGAGTTTGTGGCGAGCACTGTGATCCCGGAGAACCACGTTTGCAGTAAGTGCCTGCATCTTGAGGAACTTCAGCTCAGAGTTGTTGAGCTGGAGTCTGAGGTGCAGACATTGAGGGGCTTCAGGGAGGGGGAGAGTTACCTGGACACTTTGTTCCAGGAGGCAGTCACACCCCTTAGTTAGGTACTGGTACAGGTCTGGTTAGTGGTCAGGGACAGGAGGGTGTGACTGCAACTCAGGGAGGTAAAGGGACCCCAGGTGTGGTGCTGGATGAGCCTCGGCATTTGTCCTTATCCAACAGGAATGAGGTTCTTGCTGCCTGTGTGGATGAGGGAAAAGACTGCAGGATGGATGAGCTGGCTAACCATGGCACCATGGTGCAGGAGGCCATTCAAGTGGGGAGAGAGTAAGGGAATGTAGTTGTGGTAGGGGACAGTATAGTCAGGGGGGTAGATACTTTTCTCTGCAGCTGCGACCGGGAGTTCTGAAGGTTGTAAATTTAAAAGCAGCAAGAGAAATGTCAAAGCTCTGGAGCAGAGTAGAGTTTGTGGTATAAATAAGCAGAGTGGGTCAGTGTAATGTCTGTAAGCTTATAATGTTGTAGCTCCACGCTGTGGATGTGGACGTATTGTGTTACTGCAAATAAAGGTGAATAAATGAGTCAGCTGACCAGAAGCTTCCGGAAATTCTGAGATGCTGCCTGCCATTATAGAAAGCTGTGTGTGCTGTGCTCTGTGAATATATCACATTTGGCGATGAGATGGGATTTTTCGGATGATATAAAGCTGGAATTTTGTTGGTGAAGGATTCAGCCAGCCAACAGAGTGACTTTGGAAGCTTCTCTGTCTTTGGAAATCGCTACAAAATCTGAGGTAAAAAAACGAGCACACTGTCTGCACTGCAGAGACAAAATGGCGGCACCCATAGCAGTAAAGGGACACTTAGGTGAATATAAACGCGACCAGGAAAGATTTAAGGCATAGGTGGACTGGCTAGAAATGTATTTCACTGCAATGAATATAATCGAAGTTCAAGAGAATGTTGATCAGAACCGGGCTGTGTTCGAATGTAAGAGAGTGATTTTCTTATCTGAAGCGGGTCTGGAATTGTATGAAATGCTGATAAATCTGCTTGTGCCTGACGAGCCAAAGGACACAACGCTTAAAGAGATTTTAATGAAGCTGGAGCATCACTACAACCCCAAACCATTAGAAATTGCTCAAAGCTATCGTTTTGGTATACAAAATCAAAAGACTGATGAAAATATCAGTGAGAACATTGTAGCATTAAAAAAGCTATCTATTCATTGTAATTCCGGAAACTTTCAAAACCGAGCATTGCAGGAGCATTTTGTTTGTGAGATGAAAAATAATGTGATCAGAATAAAGTTATTGATGATGGATGACTTGACTTTTGAGATTGCTTGTCAGACAGCGAGGTCGATGGGTATGGCCGATCAATATTCCCGAGAATTTCATAATAATTACGGTCGTCAGTCAACCGAGGTGAATCACCTGCAGATTCAAAGTAAAAGGCGGTGGGGGCCCAAAGTCTCAGAAACTTGAAATTATAACAGAGCATCGAAGTTGTGCTATCAGTGCCTGGGACAACACATTGCTCAAAGTTGTCCATATGTGAAGGCAGAGTGTTTCTTCTGCAGAAGGAATGGGCATCTTGCGAAGACATGCCGACTGAGGGTAAACCACTTTCAAAGCTATGAGTCCAGTTTTTAAAGCTATGAGTAGAAATCCTCAGAGACTACATAGCATGAAAGAATAACAACAGAACGAGGAGATGTTAGAGTTACACGTCATCAGGAGCATGAGGTTAACGGACAGCGATTCGAAAAGTATCAAAATACACATAGAGGTTGTGGGATTCAAGATACTAATGGAAATCGACACGGGTGCATCCGTGAATGAAGTACCAGAGTCACTATACCGCGACAAATTGCATGATTTTCAACTGGAGCAATCTAAGATAGAGCTGCAAGGCTACTCGGGAGAGAAAATTCCTGTGGTAGGTCATAACACAATACCGATGAAATATAAAGATCAATTTCAGAACTTGCCTCTAATAGTAGTGAAAGAAGACAAGCCAGCCTTACTAGGAAGAAATTGTTTGAGATCACTGAAGCTGGATTGGAGTAAGATTTTCCGTGTGGAAATGAGATTTGCATTAATGGATGATGTTATCAAGAGTTATCCGAAGATGTTCTGTGAAATGGGCAGTCCGATCCAAGGCTTCAAGGCAAGTGTCAGGATACAGAAGGACGCTAGATCGGTTTACTACAAGCCGCGTTCTGTACCATATGCACTCAAGGAGAAAGTTGAGTAAGAACTCAAAAGACTAGAGACAGAGAACATTATTTGTAAGATAGATCAATGTAATTGGGCTATACCCATTGTTGTTGTACCTAAGTCCAATGATAAAGTAAGGTTGTGTGGTGATTATAAAGTAATTGTAAACCAGGTTCTAGAGGGTAATGTCCCCAGTACATTGCCAAATATAGAAGATTTGTTCACAACACTGACAGGTGGTCAGATCTTTTCAAAACTGGATCTTACAAATGCCTACTTACAGCTTGAACTAGATGTGGAGTCCAAGTCATGTTTGACTATAAATACTCATCTAGGCCTATATCAATTTAATAGGCTACCGTTTGGAGTGTCTTCCACCCCTGCCATATTCCAAGGGGTGATGAACCAGATTTTGCAACGTATTGAAGAGATAGTATGTTATTTAGATGACATACTAATTTCAGCACCAAATAGGCAAATTCATAATAACATATTGAATGAAGTCCTCAAACGGCTAGAGAAGCACAGAGTACGAGTGTCTGCTCGTAAGTGTGAGTTATTTCAAAACTCAGTGGAGTACTTAGGGTACAGAGTAGACAAAGATGGTTTACATCCAACCATGGGAAAACTGGATGCAATTAGAAATGCACCCACTCCCAGGAATGTCACTGAACTTCATTCATTCTGAGGTCTTTTGAACTATTATGGGAAGTTCCAAGCAAATTTGGCTACAGTATTACATCCACTGAATGAACTATTGAAAAAACAGGTCCATTGGAAGTGGTCAAAAGAATGTGATAACGCATTCAAGGAGTGTAAAAACGAATTGGTAGAGAGCACCATGTTAGTTCACTATGACATAGCTAAGGAGATGAAGCTAGCATGTGATGTCTCTCCATATGGAGTTGGGGCAGTAATCTCTCATGTATCACGTAGTGGGGAAGAGAGACCAATTGCTTTTGCTTCACACACTCTCAGTGCCAGTGAGAGTAATTATGCGCAAATTGAAAGGGAAGCTTTGGCATTAATTTTTGGGGTCAAGAAGTTTCACAAATACTTGTATGGTCATAAGTTTACCATTGTTACGGACCATAAGCCCCTGACAGCAATCCTCCATCCAAAGTCCCCAGTTCCAACATTAGCTGCAGCCCAAATGCAGAGATGGGCTTTGAATTTGTCAGCATATACATATGACATTGAATACAGACGATCAGCGGATCAGAGTAATACTGATGCAATGTCTAGATTGTCTTCCCCCATCACAAGTTACACCGGATAGGGAAAAAGTGTTTTATTTTTCATACAGTGATGAACTGCCAGTCACAGCTGAAGAGATTGGTAGAGCAACCAAACGTGACCCAGTGATGTCAAAGGTGTATGTTTATATTGCAAATGAAGGCCAAACCAGTTAACAGACAAAGATATTCATCCATTCTTCATTCATAGGAATGAATTATCAGTCGATAAAGATTGTATCATGTGAGGTGCAAGAGTGGTTTTCCCAAATAAATTCAGGTCCAAATTATTAGGAGACCTCCATGACCAGCACCTGGAAATGTGCTTGATCAAGAGTTTTGCTTGCAGTTACTTATAATGGGCAGGTCTTGATAAAGATATAGAGTACATCGTGAGTCAATGTACGACATGTCAATTGGTAAGCAAGCAACCACCATCAGTACCATTACAGCCATGGAAATGGCCTCCCAAGGTGTGGAAAAGGCTTCATATTGATTTTGCTGAGATAGAATGATAACAATTGTTCATTGTGATTAATAGCCATTTGAAGTGGGTCGAGGTGTTTCCAATGTGGAAAATAACAAGAAGTAAAACATTAGACATTTTGCAAAGTTTATTTTCTTCATTTGGCCTCCCAGAAGAAATTGTTTCGGATAATGGACCACAATTCCGTACAGAGGAATTTGCGCAATTCACGAGCAAAAATGGCATGAAACATATCAAGGTTCCACCGTACTACCACCCTGCTTCGAATGGTGCAGCAGAGCGCACGATACAAATTGTAAAATGCGCCCTCATAAAACAAATGTTGGATCCAAATCAAAAGAAACGACAGTTGTCATTGGATCACAAATCGGCTAAATTTCTAATTATGTATCGTAATACTCCTCATACAACTACTGGTAGAACACCAGCAGCGTTGTTTCTCAAACGACAGCCACGAACCAGATTCTCGTTGTTAAAACCAAATTTGGCACAGTCCGTAGAAGAGACACAATTAAGACAGAAAGAGAATTATGATAGAGGTAGAGTAAAAGAGAGAAGTGTAAAATTAAGTCAAAAGGTGAGAGTGAAGAACCATTGTTTTCTTTCTGTAAATATGCACTCCCATGTTCCGCCACCAGGGAGCGCACCCCCTGAAGTCCCCAGGGATCCCAGCATCCCTTGGGAGCACTGTATATAAGCCGGCCCCGAAGGCCTGTTCCTCACTCTGGAGTGTCTTATTAAAGACTGAGGTCACTCTTACTTTAATCTCCCTGTGTGCATTCTCATCCGTGTTAGGAACACAATAACTGGCAACGAGTATACGAATCCAACGCAAAGATGCAGCAAATTGTGGGCATCCTGGAGAAGTTCTCGGAGGGTGAGGACTGGGAAACCTATGTCGAAAGGCTAGACCAGTACTTTTTAGCCAACGAGCTGGACGGAGAAGGAAGCGCTGCAAAAAGGAGAGTGGTCCTCCTCACAGTCTGCGGGGCACCGACCTACAGCCTCATGAAGAATCTTCTGGCTCCGGTGAAACCCACAGGTAAGTCATATGAGGAGCTGTGTACACTGGTTCAGGAGCATCTTAACCCGAGGGAGAGCGTGCTGATTATGAGGTATCGGTTCTACACGTGTCAGCGATCTGAAGGTCAGGAAGTGGCGAGCTACGTCGCCGAGCTAAGGCGACTTGCAGGACAATGTGAGTTTGATGGCTACCTGGAGCAAATGCTCAGAGACTTTTTTGTACTAGGATTGGCCACGAGACCATCCGACGAAAACTTTTGACTATAGAGACACCGACCCTCAGTAAGGCCATTGTGATAGCACAGGCGTTTATGTCCACCAGTGATAACACCAAGCAAATCTCTCAGCACACAAGTGCGAGCAATGTTCATAAATTAACTGGAACTGTGTTTGCGAGCAGAAATGTACAGGGCAAAAACCACGAGTCTGCAACTGCCAGCAGGCCTCAGGTGACCCAGATGACTCAGAGTCCGCAACAAAGGATGAATGCAAGGAAATTCACACCTTGTTGGCGTTGTGGAGGCTTCCATTCAGCCTATTCATGCCACTTCAAAAGGTATGTTTGCAAGAGCTGTGGAACAATGGGGCAGCTCCAACGAGCTTGCAGACGAGCTGCAAGCTCTGCAAAACCTGCTAACCACAACGTGGCAGGGGAAGATCGGTCCATGGTGGATCAAAGCAATTTCGAGCCTCAGAGAGAGGAGGCAGATGCTGAAGTACACGGGATGCACACATTTTCAATGAAATGTCCACCGATAATGCTAAATGTAAAATTGAATGGCTTACCCGTAGCCATGGAACTGGACACTGGCGCTAGCCAATCCATCATGACGAAAAAGATGTTTGAGAGACTGTGGTGCAACAAGGCACTCAGACCAGCCCTGAGCCCCATCCACACGAAATTGAGAATGTACGCCAAAGAGCTCATCACTGTCCTGGGCAGCGCCATGGTCAAGGTCACCTACGAGGGCATGGTGCACGAACTGCCACTCTGGATTGTCCCGGGCGATGGCCCCACACTGCTTGGAAGGAGCTGGCTGGGCAAAATCTGCTGGAACTGCGATGACATCTGAGCGCTATCACATGCCGATGAGGCGTCATGTACCCAGATTCTGAACAAATTTCCTTCCCTTTTTGAGCCAGGCATTGGAAACTTTTCCGGGACGAAGGTGCGGATCCACTTGGTCCCAGAAGCACAACCCATTCACCACAAGGCGCGAGCGGTACCTCACATGATGAGGGACAGAGTAGAAATTGAGCTGGACAGGCTGCAACGCGAGGGCATCATCTCCCCAGTGGAATTCAGTGAGTGGGCCAGCCCGATTGTTCCAGCACTCAAAAGTGATGGCACGGTCAGGATTTGCGCCGATTGTAAAGTAACTATTAATCGTTTCTCGCTACAAGACCAATACCTGCTACCGAAGGCAGACAACCTATTTGCGACGCTGGCAGGAGGCAAGACGTTCACCAAGCTCGACCTGACTTCGGCCTACATGACGCAGGAGCTGGAGGAATCTTCGAAGGGCCTCACCTGTATCAACACGCACAAGGGACTTTCATCGACAACAGATGCCCATTTGGAATTCAGTCGGCTGCAGCGATCTTCCAGAGAAACATGGGGAGCCTATTCAAGTCGGTACCACGCACGGTGGTTTTTCAAGATGACATATTGGTCACAGGTCGGGAGACCATCGAGCACCTACAAAACCTGGAGGAGGTCCTCCAGCGACTGGATCGCGTAGGGCTGCGGTTGAAGAGGTCGAAATGCGTCTTCATGGCAACAGAAGTGGAGTTTTTGGGGAGAAAGATCGTGGCGGACGGCATTCAGCCCACAGACGCCAAGACAGAGGCTATCAGGAACACGCCCAGGCCACAGAATGTCACGGAGCTGCGGTCGTTCCTGGGACTCCTCAACTATTTTGGTAACTTTCTACCGGGGTTAAGCACCCTTTTAGAGCCCCTACATGTGTTATTGCATAAAGGTGAAAACTGGGTATGGGGAAAAAACCAAGTAATTGCTTTTGAGAAAGCCAGAAACATTTTATGCTCCAACAAGCTGCTTGCATTGTATAACTCGTGTAAAAGACTTGTGCTAGCATGTGATGCGTCATCGTACGGAGTCGGGTGTGTATTACAACAAGCTAACGTTGCGGGAAGTTGCAACCTGTCGCCTATGCTTCCAGGAGCGTGTCTAAGAGGGCCTACAGCATGATTGAGAAAGAGGCATTAGCATGTGTGTTCGGGGTAAAGAAAATGCATCAGTACCTGTTTGGCCTCAAATTTGAGCTGGAAACCGATCACAAGCACCTCACATCCTTGTTCGCTGAAAACAAGGGGATAAATACTAATTCCTCAGCCCGCATACAAAGGTGGGCACTCGCGCTATCAGCGTATAACTATATCATCCATCACAGGCCAGGCACCGGGAACTGTGCGATGCTCTCAGTCGGCTACCATTGCCCACCACGGGGGTGAAAATGCCGCAGCCTGCAAACTTGTTGATGGTGGCGCAGCCTGCAGACTTGTTGATGGTCATTGAAGCGTTTGAAAATGATAAATCACCTGTCATGGCCCGCCAGATTAGCACTTGGAGCAGCCAAGTTCCTCTGCTGTCCCAAGTAAAAAAACTGTGTATTGCATGGGAGCTGGGCCAGCATCCCCGTTGAAATGCAAGAGCTAACCAAGCCGTTCCAGCGGCGAAAGGACGAGCTGTCCATTCAGGCAGACTGCCTGTTGTGGGGTAACCGCGTAGTGCTACCCAAAAAGGGCAGGGAGACGTTCATCTCGGATCTCCACAGCACACACCCGGGTATAGTAATGATGAAAGCGTTAGCTAGATCCCACGTGTGGTGGCCCGGTATCGACTCTGACTTAGAGTCCTGTGTACGGCAATGCGGCATGTGTGCTCAGTTGAGCAACGCGCCCAGAGAGGCACCACTAAGTTTGTGGTTCTGGCCCTCCAGACCATGGTCGAGGATCCATGTCGACTATGCAGGCCCGTTTCTCGGTAAAATGTTCCTGGTGATGGTGGATGCTTTTTCAAAATGGATTGAATGTGAAATAATGTCGGGAAGCACCGCCACCACCACCATTGAAAGCCTGAGGGCCATGTTTGCCACCCACGGCCTGCCTGACATACTGGTCAGTGACAACGGGCCATGTTTCATCAGTGCAGAATTTAAAGAATTCATGACCCGCAATGGGATCAAACATGTCATCTCGGCCCCGTTTAAACCAGTCTCCAATGGGCAGGCAGAGCGGGTAGTACAAACCATCAAACAGAGCCTTAAATGAGTCACAGAAGGCTCACTCCAAACCTGCCTGTCCCGAGTACTGCTCAGCTACCACACGAGACCCCACTCACTCACAGGGGTGCCCCCGGCTGAGCTACTCATGAAAAGGACACTTAAAACCAGACTCTCGCTGGTTTACCCCAACCTGCATGATCAGGTAGAGAGCAGGCGGCAGCAACAAAATGTAAACGATGGTCGCGCCACTGTGTCACGGGAAATTGATCTGAATGACCCTGTGTATGTGCTAAACTATGGACATGGTCCCAAGTGGATCGCGGGCACGGTGATAGTTAAAGAAGGGAGTAGGGTGTTTGTAGTCAAACTAGACAATGGACAAATTTGCAGAAAGCACCTGTTTTTTCCCCCCATACCCATACCCATGCGCAATAACACATCTAGGGGCTCTAAAACGGTGCTGAACCCTGGTAGGAAGTTACCAAAATAGTTGAGGAATCCCAGAAACGACTGTAGCTCCGTGACATTCTGTGGCCTGGGCGTATTCCTGATAGCCTCTGTCTTGGTGTCTGTGGGCCGAATGCCGTCCACCACGATCTTTCTCCCCAAAAACTCCACTTCTGTTGCCATGAAGACACATTTCAACCTCTTCAGCCGCAGCCCTACGCGATCCAGTCGCTGGAGGACCTCCTCCAGGTTTTGTAGATGCTCGGTGGTGTCCCGACCCGTGACCAATATGTCACCCTGAAAGGCCACCATGTGTGGTACCGACTTGAGTAGGCTCTCCATGTTTCTCTGGAAGATCTGGAAGATCGCTGCAGCCGACCGAATTCCAAACGGGCATCTGTTGTAGATGAACAGTCCCTTGTGCGTGTTGATGCAGGTGAGGCCCTTTGAAGACTCCTCCAGCTCCTGCGTCATGTAGGCCGAAGTCAGATCGAGCTTGGTGAACATCTTGCCTCCTGCCAGCGTCACAAATAGGTCGTCTTCCTTAGGTAGCGGGTATTGGTCTTGTAGCGAGCAACGATTAATAGTTACTTTATAATCGCAGAAAATCCTGACCATGCCATCACTTTTGAGTACTGGAACAATCGGGCTGGCCCACTCGCTGAATTCCACTGGGGAGATGATGCCCTCGCGTTGCAGCCTGTCCAGCTCAATTTCCACTCTCTCCCTCATCATGTGAGGTACCGCTCGCGCCTTGTGGTGAATGGGTCGTGCCTCTGGGACCAAGTGGATCCGTACCTTAGCCCTGGAAAAGTTTCCAATGCCTGGCTGAAAAAGGGAAGGAAATTTGTTAAGAACCTGGGTACATGAGGCCTCATTGACATGTGATAGCGCTCGGATGTCATTGCAGTTCCAGCAGATTTTGCCCAGCCAGCTCCTTCCAAGCAGTGTGGGGCCATCGCCCGGGACAATCCAGAGTGGCAGTTCGTGCACCATGCCTTCGTAGGTGACCTTGACCATGGCACTGCCCAGGACAGTGATAAGCTCTTTGGTGTACATTCTCAGTTTCGTGTGGATGGGGCTCAGAGCTGGTCTGAATGCCTTGTTGCACCACAGTCTCTCAAACATCTTTTTCGTCATGATGGATTGGCTAGCGCCAGTGTCCAGTTCCATGGCTACGAATAAGCCATTAAATTTTACGTTTAGCATTATAGGTGGACATTTCGTTGAAAATATGTGCACCCCGTGTACTTCAGCATCTGCCTCCTCTCTCTGAGGCTTGAAATTGCTTTGATCCACCATGGACCGATCTTCCTCTGCCACATGGTGGTTAGCAGGTTTTGCAGAGCTTGCAGCTCATCTGCAAGCTCATTGGAGCTGCCCCAATGTTCCACAGCTCTTGCAAACATACCCTTTGAAGCGGCATGAATAGGCTGAATGGAAGCCTCCACAATGCCAACAAGGTGTGAATTGCCTTGCATTCATCATTTGTTGGGGACTCTGAGTCATCTGGGTCACCTGAGGCCTACTGGCAGTTGCAGACTCGTGGGTTCTGCCCTGTACATTTCTGCTCGCAAACACAGTTCCAGTTAATTTATGAACATTGCTAGCACTTGTGTGCTGAGAGATTTGTTTGGTGTTATCACTGGTGGACATAAACGCCTGTGCTATCACAATGGCCTTACTGAGGGCCGGTGGCTCTACAATCAAAAGTTTTTGTATGATGGTCTCGTGACCAATGCCCAGTACAAAAAAGTCTCTGGGCATATGCTCCAGCTAGCCATCAACCTCACATTGTCCTGCAGGTTGCCACTTCCTGACCTTCAGATCGCTGGCACGTGTAGAACCGATACCTCGCCATTAGCATGCTCTCCCTCGCGTTAAGATGCTCCCGAACCAGTGTGCACAGCTCCTCATACGACTTATCTGTGAGTTTCACCGGAGTCGGAAGATTCTTCATGAGGCTGTAGGTCGGTGCCCGCAGACTGTGAGGAGGACCGCTCTCCTTTTTGAAGCGCTTCCTTCTCCGTCCAGCTCGTTGGCTGCAAAGTACTGGTCTAGCCGTTCAACATAGGCTTCCCAATCTTCACCCTCCAAGAACTTCTCCAGGATGCCCACAGTTTGCTGCATCTTTGCGTTGGACTCGTATTCTCGTCACCAGTTATTGTGTTCCTAACACAGATGAGGCTGCACACAGGGAGGTTAAAATAAGAGTGACCTCAGTCTTTAATAAGACACTCCAGAGTGAGGAACAAGCCTTAGGGGCCGGCTTGTATACAGTGCTCCCAAGGGATGCTGGGATTCCTTGGGACTTCAGGGGATGAGCTCCCTGGTGGCGGAACATGGGAGTGCATGCTTTACAGATACACAACAGATCCCATCATGCCCAACAGCCCAGCAAGGCCAGGCTCACCCAGCAGCCCTGCAGGGCCAACAACACACCAGCCCAGTGAGGGCACAGCCAACACACCAGAACAGAAATTTGTACCAAGGCGGTCCACCAGGGAAAGAAAGGCTCCCGACCGCCTCACCTTGTAAATAGTTTTCACTTTGACTTTGGGGGGCGGGGGGAAGTGATGTTGTGTATCTGTAAACCATGCACTCCCATGTTCCGCCACCAGGGAGCCCATCCCCTGAAGTCCCAAGGGATCCCAGCATCCCTTGGGAGCAGTGTATAGAAGCCGGCCCCTAAGGCCTATTCCTCACTCTGGAGTGTCTTAATAAAGACTGAGGTCACTGTTACTTTAACCTCCCTGTGTGCAGTCTCATCTGTGTTAGGAACACAATAACCATAAATGGGTAAAGTGGTTACTAGGAAGAGTAATGAAGATATTGGTCCTCGCACATATTTGGTCAAGATGTTTGATCATGGACATGTTAGGTTTGTTCACATTGATCATATTTTGCCTACAGACATGGAAGGAGTTGAAAGTGGGAATGATTCAATTATTTCTGACTCATCAGAGAGCTTTTATACACCAGTAGCATATCCTACATCTAATGTACTGGAAACAAATCCAAGAGAAAATCAGAATTTAATTCTGAGTCTGAATCAGGAAAACAAACAGTCTGAAGTTAGAGTGAGTTCAAATGAAAATGAAGGAAATCCCTTGGAGGAAAACTTTCCTCGGGATCAGCCTCGAATGAGTTTAAATTCGACACCATGTTTGGAAGGTTCTGTTCAAGAGTGAAGGTATCCTCTTCGAAGCAGAAAACAAGTGGTTAAGTTAAATTTGTAAATATGGCAAAATAAGTCCATATCCTTTGTTATGTATAAACATGCAAGTTATGTATGATGTGTGTTATAATAACGTCTTCATTAAGAAGGGAGAAGGGTAATGTCTGTAAGCTTGTAATGTTGTAGCGCCACACTGTGGATGTGGACGTATTGTGTTACTGCAACTAAAGGTGAATAAATGAGTCAGCTGACCAGAAGCTTACGGAACTTCTGAGATGCTGTCTGCCATTATAGAAAGCTGTGTGTGCTGTGCACTGTGAATATATCACAGTCAGGAAGGGACAGAGCGAGTAACAAAGGTAATAGGGCATCAGTGACTAAGGTGGCATCAGGGAAAAGTACAAAAAAGTCAAAGTTAAAGGCAGTATATCTGAATGCGCGAAGTATTCAAAACAAAATAGATGAACTAACAACGCAGATAGAAATTAGTGTTTGGATTTTCAGAAGGTATTCGATAAGATGTCACACAAGCGATTATTAAAAAAATTAGGACTCATGGGATTGGGGGTAATATACGAGCATGGATTGAGGATTGGTTAACAGACAGAAGACAGAGAGTAGGAATAGGGTCATTTTCAGGTTGGCAGTGTAAGATAAAACTTAGCTGCATATTGTGATAGTGTTTTAATAATGCTTTTAACTGTTATATGATACAAGTAAGTAAAATATATGTAAGCTTAGCTAAGCATGGTAAACACTGAGAAGCAAAGTATCATGGTACATTGAGCCATTCTTATATTAACCATTTTTTGTAACTGCTGAAACAAACTTCGTTTAGAACTAGAATGATCAAGGCCAGAATATTCATCAGTAAGATAAAGGTATGCAGCATGCACCATTTCTCACCATAATTTTGTAAAGCCAAGCTCTGTAATGAAGTCTGTGTAAACGTTCTCAGAGGAGAAATGAAGGAAGGGAGAATAGAAATAACATAGAAGATCAAAGGCAGAAGACTTAGAATTATGTAATGAAAGGCTTCAACAGCTGCAGACTTTTACAGCATTTGAATGGGAGGAAACAGGTATAAGAATAGCACTATTGAACTCTGGAAGCAGCGCAAACACAGAGGAAGACTGGAAGAGGACTACAGTCAACAAAACATAGCAAAAGACAGCACCACAGTCACTCAGTGGGCTTCATGTGCGGTTTCAAGGAACAGACTGTAGACTACCGCCTCATTAAGTAATATTTCTTTGTACTGAAAGTAAACTACTTAATAAAATCTGTTGTGCTTATTTACAAACTACCTGTACCCAGCGTGATTTGTTGTGGTCATGAGCAGCTCTCTTCTGACATGTTATAAACCTTACAGCAGGCTGTAACTAATGGGGTGCCGCAAGGATCACCTATTCACAATCTATATCAATGATTTGGATGAGAGGATCAAATGTAATATATCTAAGTTTGCTTATTCTACAAAGCTGGGAATGTAAATTGTGAGGAGGATGCAAAGGGGCTTCAAGGGGATATAGACAGACTGAGTGAGTGGGCAAGAACATGGCAAATGGAATATAATGTGGAGAAATGTGAAGTTATCCACTTTGGTAGAATAAATAGAAAAGCAGATTATTTTTTAAATGGTGAGAGATTGGGAAATGTTGGTGTTCAGAGGGACCTGGGTGTCCTTGTATACGAACCACTGAAAGTTAACATGAAGGTACAGCAAGCAACTAAGAAAGCAAATAGTATGTTGGCCTTTATTACAAGAGGATTTGAGTATGTGCAAGAAAGTGAAGCTGAGGTTGCCATGATCTTATTGTATGGCGGAGTATGCATGAGGTGCTGAATGGCCTACTCCTGCTCCTATTTCTTATGTTCTTATGTCTGGAAGTTGATGCAAATAGCTTGCAACCAGTGAAGATAAAGGTTGATGCTGTCACCAATGCACCATAGCCACAGAATGTGTCTGAGTACGATCTTTCCTTGGAATGATCCACTGCTATGCACGTTTCTTACCTGACTTAGCGACCATGTTAGCTCCATTGCATGAGCTCCTCAAGGACGTCCAGTGGAAGTGGATGAAAGCGCAACAGGAAGCTTAGGACGCTTGTAAGAGAAGTCTCTCTAGCGATGCTCTACATGTGCACTACGACATAGAGCGTGAGCTGAAGTTAGCGTGTAACTTAAGGAAAGGTAACTTTGATGGTATGAGACATGAATTGGCTAGAATAGACTGGCGAGTGATACTTAAAGGGTTGACAGTGGATAGGCAATGGCAGACATTTAAAGATCACATGGATGAACTTCAACAATTGTACATCCCTGTCTGGAGTAAAAATAAAACGGGGAAGGTGGCTCAACCGTGGCTAACAAGGGAAATTAAGGATAGTGTTAAATCCAAGGAAGAGGCATATAAATTGGCCAGAAAAAGCAGCAAACCTGAGGACTGGGAGAAATTTAGAATTCAGCAGAGGAGGACAAAGGGTTTAATTAGGAGGGGGAAAATAGATTATGAGAGGAAGCTTGCAGGGAACATAAAAACTGACTGCAAAAGCTTCTATAGATTTGTGGATAGAAAAAGATTAGTGAAGACAAACGTAGGTCCCTTGCAGTCAGAATCAGGTGATTTTATAATGGGGAACAAAGAAATGGCAGACCAATTGAACCAATATTTTGGTTCTGTCTTCACGAAGGAGGACACAAATAACCTTCCGGAAACATTAGGGGACCGAGGATCCAGCGAGAAGGAGGAACTGAAGGAAATCCTTATTAGTCATGAAATTGTGTTAGGGAAATTGATGGGATTGAAGGCTGATAAATCCCCAGGGTCTGATAGTCTGCATCCCAGAGTACTTACGGAAGTGGCCCAAGAAATAGTGGATGCATTGGTGATCATTTTACAACAGTCTATCAACTCTGGATCAGTTCCTATGGACTGGAGGGTAGCTAATGTAATCCCACTTTTTAGAAAAGAAGGGAGAGAGAAAATGGGGAATTATAGACTGGTTGGCCTGACATCAGTAATGGGGAGAATGTCGGAATCAATTATTAAAGATGAAATAGCAGTACATTTGGAAAGCAGTGACAGGATTGGTCCAAGTCAGCATGGATTTATGAAAGGGAAATCATGCTTGACAAATCTTCTAGAATTTTTTGAGGATGTAACTCATAGAGTGGACAAGGGAGAACCATTGGATGTGGTGTATTTGGACTTTCAAAAGGCTTTTGACAAGGTCCCACACAAGAGATTGGTGTGCAAAATTAAAGTGCATGGTACTGGGGGTAATGCATTGACGTGGATAGAGAACTGGTTAGCAGACAGGAAGCAGAGAGTCGGGATAAACGGGTCCTTTTCAGAATGGCAGGCAGTGACTAGTGTGGTGCCGCAGGGTTCAGTGCTGGGACGCCAGCTATTTACAATATACATCAATGATTCAGATGAAGGAATTGAGTGTAATATCTGAAATTTGCAGATGACACTAAGCTGGGTGGCGGTGTGAGCTGTGAGAAGGATGCTAAGAGGCTGCAGGGTGACTTGGACAGGTTAGGTGGGTGGGCAAATGCATGGCAGATGCAGTATAGTGTGGATAAATGTGAGGTTATCCACTTTGGTGGCAAAAACATGAAGGCAGAATATTATCTGAATGGCGGCAGATTAGGAAAAGGGGAGATGCAATGAGACCTTGCGTGTCATGGTACATCAGTCATTGAAAGTTGGCATGCAGGTACAGCAGACGGTGAAGAAGGCAAATGGCATGTTGGCCTTCATAGCTAGGGGATTTGAGTATAGGAGCAGGGAGGTCTTACTGCAGTTGTACAGGGCCTTGGTGAGGCCTCATCTGGAATATTGTGTTCAGTTTTGGTCTCCTAATCTGAGGAAGGATGTTCTTGCTATTGAGGGAGTGCAGCGAATGTTCATCAGACTGATTCCCGGGATGGCAGGACTGACATATGAGGAGAGACTGGATTGACTGGGTCTGTATTCACTGGAGTTTAGAAGGATGAGCGAGGATCTCATAGAAACATATAAAATTCTGATGGGGCTGGACAGGTTAGATGCAGGAAGAATGTTCCTGATGTTGGGGAGGTCCAGAACCAGGGGTCATAGTCTAAGGATAAGGGGTAAGCCATTTAGAACCAAGATGAGGAGAAACTTCTTCACTCAGAGAGTTGTTAACCTGTGGAATTCCCTACCGCAGAGAGTTGTTGATGCCAGTTCGTTAGATATATTCAATAGGGAGTTAGATATGGCCCTTACGGCTAAAGGGATCAAGGGGTATGGAGAGAATGCAGGAAAGAGTACTGAGGTGAATGATCAGCCATGATCTTATTGAACGGTGGTGCAGGCTTGAAGGGCCAAATGGCCTACTCCTGCACCTAATTTCTATGTTTCTATGTTTCTATGATAGAATTCTGGCCAAACTTCATATTGAATATCCAGGGATCATCAGCATGAAATCACTTGCAAGAAGCTTTGTTTACTGGGCTGGATTGGAAGGTGATCTTGAACCACTTGATCATGAACACATACATAAGTTTGACTCAGTTCAGCCTTCAGCAACTGAAGTACCAGGTTCAAACACATCTGAGATAGAAACAGAATCATCTTTGAGTTCGGAATCAAAACAAAACAGGCCAAAAATTGGTTCAATGCCAAAATCTTGTTTAAGGAGCTCCGGAAGGCGCTTTCAAACAGTTAAAAGAAAAAAAGCACAAAGTCTTTGTTGTATGGTGCATGTAATGCTGGGAAAGGTGGGACCATAGTTGTATTTGAGAGGGGACTACAGTGCCATGTATTATCACATGGTTTGGTATGAGCATGCTCAGTGCAAATAAGCGCATCCTTAAGAAACCTGGCTGGTGACACGTTATAAAGCAAGCATGTAGAATCATAGAAATTTCCAGCACCGGATGACCAAGAGTTACCCAGCCTAATCCCACTTTACAGCTCTTGGTCTGAAGCCCTGTAGGTTACATCACGTTAAGTGCACATGGCAGCTCAGCATTCATATCAAGCACATGGACTAGCAACTCATCGTGTCTCTACCCACATATATTACACTCCAAGTCATACACCATCATGGAAATGGAAATATATCGCCGTTCCTTCGTCGTATCTAGGTCAAAATCTTGGAACTCCCTCTCTAACAGCACTGTGGGAATACCTTCGCCACAAGGACTACAGCGGCTCACCAACATCTTCTAAAAGGCAATTAGGGATGGGCAATAAACTGCACTGGCTAAACTTTCATATCACACCTCCCCCCCCCACCCCCAGCTCTGATGTGCATCGGCTGAACTTGGGCTGGGGGGGCGGGGTCAGGAACTTGGGCTGGGGGGAGCATGAGCTTGGGATGGGGGGGCACAAACTTGGGCTGGGGGCATGAACTTGGGCTGGGGGGGGCACGATACCTGGACTGGGATGGGGCAGAAACTTGGGTGGGAGGGGATGCTCTTTTCTGTCTGGAGTCGGCAGTCAGACTGGCTCGAATTACACTTTGCAAAGTCACTGAGAACTTGGGCTGGGCGGTTCTAATTACGCATTCCAGATAAACTGCTGGGTTTGTCTTATCCTCCAAGGGGACCAATCAGCAATCAGGTCATGGGATCATGGCGACCCAATCAGAGCATTTTGCTAGTGCAAATAAGCGCAACCTTAAGGAAACCGGCTGATGATGCGTTATCAGATAACGTCATTACACCGGCTTCCTGTTAATTGGCTAAGAACCTTGCAGGGCGGGCTTAACAGGCCCAATCAGGGGAAGATTGTGTTGTGAGGATGGGATGGGGCCGGGAGAGCGTTCCCCACAAGCCACCAATGCCGGCCGCACCTGTCTCGCCACTGTTGGAGAAATCGTGGCCTTTGTGTCTCTCTTCACAGAAGAAGACACAAAAAACCTCCCGGATATAGTGGAGAACCAAGGGTCTAGTGAGAATGAGGAACTGAAAGAAATTAGTATTCGTAAAAAAATGGTACTAGAGAAATTAATGAGACTGAAAGCCAATAAATCCCAAGGACTTGATGGCCTACATCCTAGGGTATTGAAACAGGTGGCTATGGAAATAGTGGATGCATTGGTTGTCATCTTCCAAAATTCCATAGATTCTAGAAAGGTTCCCGCAGATTGGAAGGTAGCAAATGTAACCCCACTATTTAAGAAAGGAGAAAGAGAGAAAACGGGGAACTACAGACCATTTAGCCTGACATCAGTCATAGGGAAAATGCTAGTATCAATTATTAAGGATGTGGGACGCAAGTTTCAGTTGAGGGTTGGAACGGCGCACCTCTGAGAGAGCCACCGATTTCCTGGAATAAAAAGCGTGCCTGTTTCCTACCTTGCTATTCTCGACTGAAATTATGCCTCCTGTGGCCGCGGTGCAGCACAGAGGAGGCGGAGCTACAGCCCTGCGCCTAAAAGACTGCCAGCAGATGCGCGCGTGAGCAGTGGAGTCTGCTCGCATGCGCAGTAGCTCCTGGCCCCCAGATTCTGTGTGCGTGTGCTGCAGGCTGTGTAGAAGGGCCTGAAGCACATCGTCCCTAGCCCAATGCTGCAGACTCTGAATTTAAAAATCACCGACTTGGAAGCGTTTGCATGCAGGAATCCGCGAAGAAAGCGGCAACTAAAAAGATACTTTTTTTAACTTACCTCAGCCACCTCATCGTAAATCATCGCCCCAGTAGTGTCCAGCCGCCCAATCCACACCTCCTGCAGCTGCCGGTGTTGTCACACGTCACACCGAGCCCTGGCTGATTGGGCACCCCGCCGTGACCTGGTTTTTATCCATGTTTATTAATTATTCTAAAACTGCTCAGAAAGTAATCAGTGCTCCTCCTAGACTCGAAGTGCCTTACAGGCACCACAGAGACACTTTGTTCCAATGTGGGTATGTTTGGTCATTTTGATAAAGTCATCAGTTGCGTCTTGCTGTAGTCGGAGCATCGAAACACTTACAAATAAAGAGGATAGCTCGCAGTGACTGAAGCCTCCGACTGCAATTTCTTCACCCACATCTTTAAAATGTAGTCACAAGGAAACTAGCTGGAATTTACCTAAAGAGCTCCTCTGTTTCTGAACTTCAATATCAAAAAGTTAACTGCTTCGAATTAATGGAACATTTCTACATTGTTGAGTATGCAATACCCGATTATATTTACGTATAAATCTAGTTTTCTTGGAGGTGTTCAAACTGTTTCAATTTAATGTAAGTCGATGGCAGAAAGTCTTGATAATTCAACTGTGTAATCATAATATTCAGAATGTAAGTGTCGCTTGTTGGTAATAAGAATGTTATTCTGAGGTTGAGTTACTACACTGCTGCTGGACGCTCTCGCACCTAGCCCTGGCCGAAGGACATTGCTGGTGCATGCTCCAGTCGGGAAGGTAACATAAAAACATAGAAAATAGGTGCAGGAGTCGGCCATTCGGCCCTTCGAGCCTGCACTGCCATTCAATGAGTTCATGGCTGAACATGCAACTTCAGTACCCCATTCCTGCTTTCTCGCCATACCCCTTGATCCTTTACTAATCATTACTTGATTTATTTTACATTTTCTATTATTTATTAAATGCTATGGTTTATATGGTTCTTTATTGGTTACAGTGATGTGTTTAACGCTTTAGTGCTTAGTGTTTAATGCTTCCCACCCCCTGTCTCTGGCTACCTGGGCGCTGAACTCTTAACTCACCGCAGGGTTTTTGAGAACGTACAAAAGTGGACACTTGCTCTGGCCTAAGTTAGTTTGGTGTAAGTTTTAACTGTCTAAACTTGCATAAATGGCCAAAACAAGGGTAAGTGGTTGGTAACGCTCCCTTTTTAAAAAATAACCTGAACTAAAAAAAAAACCTAACTAACTCAAATACACCAGAGCAACTTAAAAGTGGAGAATTGCGATTTTTAAGTTACTCCAAAAAAAAATCGAGTTGCTCCAAAAAAAACGGAGCAACTCCAGTTGAAACTTGGGCCCATGGTAACAGGGCACTTCGAAAATAATGGCCCTGAAATTGCGGCCTCCCTGGGTCCGTGCGGAGTGTGTACAGACCCGGGAAGGCATCACAAAAGTTGGTTTTCAGCGCGCAATGCACATGTGCTGAAAACCGGCTTTTCCGACCTGACAAGTTTTAACTTGACAGATCCTTCGCAGCAAGGACATTCGCAGGGGTAAGATTGCACTATTTGCCCATCTCTTGCCCAGTGAATGTCCTTAAAACTCTTGCACCTAGTAAAAGCAGATGCATCGCCTACTTTTACCAGCATAAGATCTTTAAAACGTACAACATATACAAAGAAAATTTAAAAAACACATTTTAATGTTAAAAACCCTGCCCACTAAGATAATTTTTTTTGAATTAAACCATAATTAAAAAACTTTTTAAAAAATCTGAAAAATATATATTTTTTCTAAGACATTTATTAACTTTAATTTAAATTAATCTTTAAAGCCCCTATTTTCCACTTGCCGGATTTTTGGTGCCCGCACATGTTAACATTCAATTTTTTGTGTACGTTTGCGGCAGAAAAAAAATCGGGACTTTTGCCAAAGAAATATTTGAATTTGGCACCGTGCTCGCCGAAGTTAGTCTGGGGGACGGAGCTTCAAGTCTGCGCTAAAAACTCTCTGGGCATGCGCGAAAAGCTGAAGTTGTCCAGGGCAACCAGAGACGCTGAAGCAAGCTGAAGCCTGCTCCCCCGAAAGGACTGCTACCCCACCGCTGCCGAAAGGGCCACAGAGGACCTCGCCCCTGGCTGGACCCACTGTCACCCCCCTCCCCCCACACCCCTCTTCCCCCTCCCCTCGGCTGGACCCACTGTCATTCCCCTCCCCCCCACCCCCCCCCCCCCAGCTGGACCCACTGTCACCCTCCTCCCCCCCCCCCCCCTCTTCCCCCTCCCCTCGGCTGGACCCACTGTCACCCTCCTTCCCCCCCTCCCCCTCTTCCCCCTCCCCCCAGCTGGACCCACTGCCATCGCTCTCCCCCTCCCCCTCCTCCCCCCGGCTGGACCTACTGTCATCCGCACCCCCCCACCCCCCCGCTGGACACACTGTAATCCCGGGCTGAATGTCCCTCCCGCTTCCGAATTTCAAATTGCAGGGAGAGCGGGGGCCATTCGGCTCGGGATTGCAGCGGTGTGAGGGGGGGGGAAGCAGTCCTTTCAGCCCGGAAATCTTATTCTTCCCGTGTTCCAAAAAGAGATTGCTGTGAAAAATACATATTTTATTGTGTATTCAATTGCCTCGCTCCTAACCACTTGTGCGCCATGCTGATTCCTTAAGTTAACATATGGTATTTTTGTGGGGCTTTTGGGCAAAAAAAATCATGGACGGCCACAATCGATTGGTCCATAAAAACACACCTGAACCTGTTTTGACTTGGGTCGGCACCAAAAATGTTTAAATTGGCTCACATGGTCGCTGCCAGTGTCCAAACGTTGGCGAAAGTTGGAAAGTGAGTATTTCACAGCAAAAAACATTTGGACGCCAAAAAACGATGCACAATTGAGGTGAAAATAGGGGCCTAAATATGTGAAGTATTTTTTCTATTTTTTATTTGTGTTTGGGTGTTTGGGGTGGATGTTTCTCAGTCATAATAATGAGAATTCCTACTTACGGAGTTCCCATTATTATGAATGAGAAAATACTTTACCTGGATTGGCTGTCCAGTGCCATGTGACTCCAGCTCCCAGCTTATGTCTGTCCAGACGTGCACGCGCTCCGATGCACAGGGAGAGGAGGCCTCAGGACCGGGATCGTTGCTGGGCACAGCAGGAAAAGGTAGGTGCGCATCTCTTTTATCTTTTTCTGTCAAGCGCCCGCGGGAAGCAGAGGAGCGGGATTTCAGGGCCACTGCTAGGATTGGGCAGAGTCAACACAGATTTATGAAAGGGAAATTATGTTTGAGAAATCTGTTAAGACCTTTTTGAGGTTGTAACTAGCAGAATAGATAAGGGGGAACCAGTGGATGTGGTGTATTTGGATTTTCAGAAGGCATTCGATAAGGTGCCACACAAGAGGTTATTAAACAAAATGAGGGGTCATGGGATTGAGGGAATATAATAGCATGGATTGAGGATTGGTTAACGGACAGAAAACAGAGAGTAGGAATAAACAACAACAACATATTTATATAGTGCCTTTAATGCAGTGAAACGTCCCAACGCGTTTCACAGGAGTATTATGCAATAACAATTTGACAGTGAACCGCATAGGTAGAAGTTAGTGCAGCTAACCAAAAGCTGGCTCAAAGAGGAGCATCTTGGAGGCGGAAAGAGAGGTAGAGAGGTGGAAAGGTTTAAGCAGGGAGTTCCAGAACTTGGGGGCAAGGCAACAGAAGGCACGGCTACCAATGGTGGAGCGATTATAATCAGGGATGCTCAGGAGGACAGAATTAGAGGAGCGCAGACATCTCGGGGGGTTGTGGGGCTGGAGGAGATTACAGAGATAGGGAGGGGCGAGGCCATGGAGGGATTTGAAAACAAGGATGAAAATTTAGGTCAATGTCGGTCAGTGAGCACAGGGGTGATGGGTGAGCGGGACTTGGTGCGAGTTAGGACACGGGCAGCCGAGTTTTGGATCACCTCTAGTTTACGTAGGGTAGAATGTGGGAGGCTAGCCAAAAGTGCATTGGAATAGTCAAGTCTGGAGGTAACAAAAGCATGGATGAGTGTTTCAGCAGCAGGTGAGCTGAGGCAAGGACGGAGACGGGCGATGTTATGGAGGTGGAAATAGGCGGTCTTAGTTATGCAGCGGATATGTAGTTGAAAGCTTATTTCAGGGTCAAATATGACACCAAGGTTGCGAACAGTCTGGTTCAGACAGAAGTTGGGGAGAGGGATGGAGTCACTGGCTAGGGACCGGAGTTTGTGGCGGGGACCGAAAACAATGGCTTCGGTCTTCCTAATATTCAATTGGAGAAAATTTCTGCTCATCCAGAACTGGATGTCGGACAAGCAGTCTGACAATTTAGAGACTGTGGAGGGGGTCGAGAGAAGTGGTGGTGAGATAGAGTTAGGTATCATCAGCGTACATGTGGAAACTGATGCTGTGTTTTCGAATGATGTCACCAAGGGGCAGCATATAGATGAAAAATAGGGGTGGGGGGGGTGCCAAGGATAGATCCTCGAGAGACACCAGAGGTAACGATGCAGGAGTGAGAAGAGAAGCCATTGCAGGAGATTTTCTAGCTATGATTAGATAGATAAAAATTGAACCAGGCGAGTGCAGTCCCACCCAGCTGGACGATGGTGGAGAGGCGCTGGAGGAGGATGGAGTGGTCAACTGTGTCAAAGGCTGCAGACAGGTCGAGAAGGACGAGGAGGGAAAGTTTACCGGAACAAGAGTTGCATGTCCACAGCTCATAATGGACCTGTTCTCCTAAATGGAGGAAACTGAGCAATGGAGCTAATTGTCATGTGTGTACATGCTGTTTGTAGCCACCAGATGTAGGAGGCCACTGAGCAGCATGCACATGGTGCTGCTCAGGTATAAAAGGCCAGCCATTTTGAGAGTCATGCACTTTGGGGCCTAAATAAAGCAGAGCCAAGGTTGTACCTTGCTTAGTTAAACAGTACTCAGTTTGAACCTTTATTGCATAAATAACATTTGGCGATGAGAATACAAGAACCTTTGTTTGCAAAATGAGCACTGTTATGTCTCAAATAAAGCAATGTGACTGAGTACTGTAGACTTGAGCAAGTGTGACCTTAGTCTCTTTATTCTGACTCCAGAGTGCTGGCACAGCATGGAGGCCTGCTTATATGCAGTGCTCTCAAGGGATGCTGGGAGCCCTTTGAACTCCAGCAGATGCGCCCTCTGGTGGCGATAGAATGCTGGTTGCAAGGTGTTGCACACATAACATCACTCCCCCCCCACCCCCCCAAAGTCAATAGTAAACTTATTTACAGGGTGAGACGATCTGGGGCTTTCCGCTCCCTAGTCGATCGTCTCGGTACAAACACAGGTGCAGGTGAGTTCGTTGGGCCTTCGTTGGGCTGCTGGGGATGATGAGTTCAGCTTCGTGGTCAACCGTGATGTCGGTTGCCACTTGTGTGTATAACGGAGGGTCGAATTTGGTGGCGTTCTCTTCAGGTTGCTCGTGGCTGTCTGTGAATCGCAGTTTGGTTTGGTCCAAATGCTTTCTGCAAGTTAATCCATTTTGCAAGTTTTACCTCAAACATCCTACTCCCTTCTTTGATTAGGACAGTGCCAGCAAGCCATTTGGGACCATGTCCATAGTTAAGTACAAATACAGGGTCATTGACTTCAATATCACGTGACAAATTTGCGCAATCATGGTACATGTTTTGTTGATGCCGCCTGCCCGCAACATGATCATGGAGATCAGGGTGGACTAGAGAGAGCCTTGTTTTGAGCGCCCTTTTCTTGAGCAGTTCGGCAGGGGGAATCCCGGTGAGCGAGTGGGGTCTTGTACGGTAGCTGAGCAGGACTCAGGACAGGCGGGTCTGCAGGGAGCCTTCCGACAGGCGTTTCAAGCTTTGCTTGATGTTTTGGACTGCCCGTTCTGCCTGACCGTTAGATGCGGGCTTGAACGGGGCAGATGTGATGTGCTTGATCCCATTGCGGGTCATGAATTCCTTGAATTCAGTGCTGGTGAAGCACGGCCCATTGTCAGGCAGGCTGTACGTGGCAAACATGGCATGTGGGCTTTCGATGGTGGCCGTGGACATGCTTACAGACATTATTACACACTCAATCCATTTTGAATTAGCATCCACAACAACCAAAAGCATTTTGCTTAGAAATGGGCCAGCGAATTCAAAGTGGATCCTAGACCACGGTTTGGAGGGCCATGACCACAATCTTAGCGGTGCCTCCCTGGATGCATTGCTCAGTTGAGAGCAAGTGTTGCATTGGTGCACGCAAGACTCCAAATCTGAGTCGATGCCGGGCCACCAAACATGGGATCTGGCTATAGCTTTCATCATCACTATGCCTGGGTGGGTACTGTGTAGGTCACGTATGAACGTTTCCCTGCCTTTCTTTGGCAAAACCACGCGATTACCCCACAAAAGACAGTCTGCCAGTATGGACATTTTGACTTCGCGCCGCTGGAATGGCTTGATTTCTTCATGCATCCCTGCTGGAACGCTGGACCAGCTCCCATGGAGGACACAGTTTTTTACACGGAACAGTAAAGGATCCTGGCTGTCCAGGTCCTGATCTGGCGGGCCGTAACGCGTGACTTTTCGTTTTCAAATGCATCCATCACCAAGAGCAAGTCTGCAGGCTGTGCCATTTCCACCCCAGTGGTGGGCAATGGTAGCCGACTGAGAGCATCAGCGCAGTTCTCTGTGGCTGGCCCGTGGCGAATCGCATAGTTATATGCAGACAGCATGAGCGCCCATCTTTGGATGTGAGCAGAGGCATTGGTATTAATACCTTTGCTCTCTGAGAATAGCGATATGAGCGGCTTATGGTCAGTTACTAACTCTAACTTAAGCCCAAACAGATACTGGTGCATTTTTTTCACCCCATAAATGCATGCCAGAGCTTCTTTTTCAATCATGCTGGAGGCCCTTTCGGCCTTGGACAAACTCCTGGACACATAAGTGACTGGTTGCAATGTTCCCAATTCGTTTGCTTGTTGTAACACACACCCGACTCCGTACGAAGACGCATCGCAAGCTAGCACTAAACGTTTACATGGATCATACAAGACAAGCAGTTTGTTGGAACATAACAGATTTCTGGCTTTCTCAAAAGCAGTCTCTTATGATCTCCCCCATACCCAGTCATCTCCCTTGCATAGCAACATCTGTAGAGGTTCTAACAAGGAGCTTAACCCGTGTAGGAAATTCCCAAAATAATTGAGGAGTTCCAGGAACGACTGCAGCTCCGTCACGTTCTGTGGTCTCGGCGCATTCTTGATGGCCTCCGTCTTGGCGTCGGTGGGTCGCGATTCTTCTCCCTAAGAACTCGACCTCTGGCGCCAGGAAAACACACTTCGAGTGTTACAACCTGAGTCCCACACGATCTAGCCGACTTAGAACCTCTTTCAGGTTCTGCAAGTGTTCGATGGTGTCCTGACCTGTGATCAAAATATCGTCCTGGAAAACCACGGTGCCCGGAACTGACTTTAGCAGACTCTCCATGTTCCTTTGAAAAATAGTCACGGCCGATCGATTCCCAAACGGACATCTATTGTAGTGGTGATGCAGGTGAGGCCTTTCGAAGATTCCGGCAGCTCCTGAGTCATGTAGGCCGAGGTCAGGTCCAACTTGGTGAACGTCTTTCCTCCTGCCAGTTTCGCAAATAGGTCGTCTGCCTTGGGTAGTGGGTACTGGTCCTGCAGCGAAAAATGGTTAATTGTGGAGCTGAGTCCACGGCCAGATCAGCCATGATCTTGTTGAGTGGTGGAGCAGGCTGGGGGGCGAGATGGCCTACTCCTGTTTCTAATTCTTATGTTCTTATGTTACTTTATAGTCCCCACAAATTCTGACCGTGCCATCGCTCTTGAGAACCGGAACAATCGGACTGGCCCACTCATTGAACTCAACCAGCGTGATGATACCCTCTCATTGCAGCCTGTCCAGATCGATCTGCACTTTCTTTCGCATTATGTATGGCACCGCACGTGCCTTGTGGTGGATGGGTTGTGTACCGGGAACCAAGTGGATCTGCACCTTCGCCCCAGAGAATTTTACGATGCCTGGCTCAAACAATGACAGGAACTTGTTCAAAACCTGGGCACATGAGCCGTCGTCGAAGGACGAAAGCGCTCGGATGTCATCCCAGTTCCAGCGGATTTTTCCCAGCTAGCTTCTGCCGAACAGTGTGGGGCCATCTCCTGGTACTATCCATAGTGGGAGTTCGTGCACTGCTCCATCATAGGAGACTTTTACTGCTGCACGCCCAATTACAGGGATCAGCTCTTTAGTGTAAGTTCTCAGCTTAGTGTGAATAGGGCTCAGCTTGGGCCTGTGTGCCTTGTTGCACCACAGCCTCTCGAAGGCCTTTTTGCTCAGGATGGACTGATTCACACCCGTGTCCAATTCCATAGATACTGGAATTCCGTTCAGTTCAACTTTTAACATGATTGTTGGGCATTACGTGGTGAAGGTGTGTACCCCGTACACTTCTGCTTCCTCAGTTCGAGTCCCTAATTCAGTTTGATCCGCCATGGCTTGGTCTTCCTCTGCAACATGGTGGTTTGCAGGGTTTGCAGCTCGTCTGCACATTCGCTGGAGGTGTCCCATTGTTCCACAGCCTTTGCACGCATAGTGTTTGAAGCGGCATTGATGGGTTCGATGATCACCTCCGTAACGCCAACAAGGTGTCAATTGCCTCGCATTAACGCTTGATGGCAGACTCTGAGTCATCTGAGGTCGTGCAGCTGCAGGCATTCTGCCATATGCATTCCTGCCTGAAAATGACATTACTTTGTGTATAGTACTTACCGATGCATCTTTATGCTGAGAAATTTGTTTGGTGTTATTGCTGGTGGACATAAATGCCTGGGCTATCGTTCTGGCTTTGCTCAGGTTTGGTGTTTCAACAGTCAATAGTTTGCGAAGGATAACCTCATGGCCAATGCCAAGCACAAAAAAGTCTCTCAGCATTTGCTCCAGGAATCCACCGAATTCGCAATGTCCTGCAAGGTGCCTTAGTTCAGTGACGTAGCTCGCCACTTCCTGGCCTTCAGACCATTGACATGTATAAAATCGATACCTTGCCATCAGAACATTCTCCTTCGGATTTAGGTGCTCCCGGACCAGCGTACACAGTTCTTCATACGATTTGGTTGTTGCTTTCACCGGAGCAAGAAGATTCACCATGAGGCCACAGGCTGTTGACCCGCAGACGGTGAGGAGGAGTGCCCTTCATTTGGCAGCATTCACATTCCCTTCCAGCTTGTTGGCCATGAAGCACTGGTCGAGTCGCTCCACGAAGGTTTCCCAATCGTCACCTTCTGAGAATTTCTCCAGGATACCAACAGTTCTCTGCATTTTCGCGTGATGGTTCGTTATCTATTACTCGTCACCAGTTATTATGTCTCAAATAAAGCAATATGACTGAGTACTGTAGATTTGAGTAAGTGTGACCTTAGTCTGTTTATTCTGACTCCAGAGTGCTGGCACAGCATGGGAGGCCTGCTTATATGCAGTGCTCCCAAGGGATGCTGGGATCCCTTGGGACTCCAGCAGATGCGCCCTCTGGTGGCAGTAGAATGCTGGTTACAAGGTGTTGCATACATAACAAGCACGATTGGATTTTTAAACGATTTGTGGAGGGAGAAGATTGGGCAGACTTTGTGAGCCGTTTGAACCAGTACTTCATGGCCAACAAAATGAAGGGGGTCAACGATGCAGTTCGGCGCTGGGCCGTGTTCCTCACTGCGTGCGGTTCAAAGATCTATGGTCTGATAAAGAATCTACTGCTGCCCAGTGATCCAACAGAGAAAACGTACAAGGAGTTGTGTACATTGGTACGGGAGGAAATCAAGCTAGACGACGGCATCATCTTCTCGAGATACACGTTTTATACACCCGTTCAATCGCAGGGCCAGAGCGTGGCGGAATTAATTGCCGACCTGAGATGTCTAACGGGACCGTGCAAGTTCGGGATAGCGTTGGCAGACACGCTGCGAGACTTATTTATTATCGGTATCAACCACGAGGTGATCCTGTGCAAACTTCTGGCGGTGGAGGAGTTGGATTTAAAAAGGGCCATCCAGATCGCTCAATCATGTATGACGACAGACAGGAGTCTAAAGCAAATATCGGTGAAGAACCGAACCTCAGCAAGTACTGTAAATGCGATTGATTTGGCGTTCGGCAGAGCGGCACATGGCAGGGCCTATCCGGCTGCGTTAGCGAAACCTGTGGCTGCCCAAAGTCCGCCAGCGGGAATGTATCCGACTTCTCCGTGTTGGCGTTGTGAGGGAAATCATCGGCACCAGCAGTGCCGATTGAAGCAATATAGTTGCAAAGGCTGTCTGAGAGTGGGGCATTTACAGCGCAAGTGTCCGCAGATGAGCAAGCGAGCTGCAACACACCACGTGGAGGATGAGAGTCGGACTAGCCCGGATGCGGATACACAATCCGAGATGCCAGAGGAGGAAGTGTATGGACTGTACTCCTTCATAACTAAGAGTAAACCAATTTTGATTAATGTGAAGTTTAACGGGATACCGGTATCGATGGAACTGGACACGGGGGCGAGTCAATCGATCATGAATGAGAGGGCATTTAATAAGCCGTGGGACACTAAGACTGCGAGGCCCAGGCTGAGCCCTGTTAACGCCAAGCTCTGCACGTACACCAAAGAACTGATAAAGGTGATTGGCAGTGCACAAATTAATGTGTCGTATAACGGTGCGATTCACGAGTTATGGCTGTGGATTGTTCCAGGCAATGGCCCAACGCTGCTCGACAGGAGCTGGTTGGAGAAAATCAGATGCGACTGGAACGACATAAAGGTGTTGTCGGAGGAAGATACATGTGCCCAAGTATTGAGCAAGTTCCCCTCGCTGTTCGAACCGGGTATCGGCAACTTCACGGGAGCCAAGTTGCAGATCCACGTGGACTCAGATGCAAGACCTGTCCATCATAAAGCTCGGGCAGTGCCGTATATGATGAGGGAGAAGGTCGAAATTGAACTGGACAGACTCCAGCATAAAGGGATCATATCACCGGTCAAATTTAATGAATGGGCCAGCCCCATTGTTCCTGTGCTGAAAAGTAATGGCACAGTCAGAATCTGTGGAGACTACAAGGCTACGATCAACAGGGTTTCGAAACAAGATCAGTACCCATTACCGAAGGTTGATGACTTGTTTGCGACACTAGCCGGAGGGAAGTCGTTCACAAAACTGGACTTGACATCAGCCTATATGACACAGGAGTTGGTCGAGACATCGAAGAAACTTACGTGCGCAAAGGACGCACAAAGGACTGTTTATTTATCACAGGTGCCTTTTCGGAATTCGCTCGGCTGCAGCAATATTCCAGAGGAATATGGAAAGTCTACTGAAGTCCGTTCCCAGAACCGTCGTGTTCCAAGATGACATCCTGATCACCGGTCATGACTCCAAGGAACATCTGAACAACTTGGAAGAGGTTCTACTTCGTTTGGATAGAGTGGGACTCAGACTGAAACGCTCGAAGTGCGTCTTCATGGCACCGGAGGTCGAATTCCTCGGGAGGAAAATCGCCGCTGATGGCATCAGATGTAGTGACGTGAAAACCAAGGTCATCAAGAATGCACCCAAGCCACAGAACGTGACGGAGCTGCATTCGTTCCTGGGGCTACTCAATTACTTTGGTAACTTCCTACCTAAATTGAGCATCTTACTAGAACCACTGCACATGCTATTGAGAAAAGACGACAACAGGGTGTGGGGCGCATCGCAAGACAGAGCTTTCGAGAAAGCCACCAATCTGCTTTGCTCGAACAAGCTGCTGATACATTATGACCCATGTAAATGTTTCGTTTTGGTCTATGACACATCGTCATATGGAATTAGTTGCATACTCCAACAAGCCAATGAGTTGGGGAAACTTCAACCTGTCGCCTATGCATCCAAAAGTTTGTCTAAAGCAGAAAGAGCCTACAGCATGGTAGAAAAAGAAGCTTTAGCGTGTGTGTATGGTGTTAAAAAGATGCATCAATACCTGTTCGGTCTGAGGTTCGAATTAGAGACTCATCACAAGCCGCTCATTTCATTGTTTTCTGAGAGCAAAGGTATCAATACAACGCTTCATCCCGCATCCAAAGGTGGGCGCTGACATTATCTGCCTATGATTTTGTCATTCGCCACAGATCTGGCACAGAGAATTGTGCCGATGCTTTGAGCCGGTTGCCGTTGCCCACACCAGAGGTGGAAACTCCACAACCGGCGGATCTAATGTTTATCATGGATGCTTTTGAGAGTGAAGGAACCCCTGTCACGGCTCAACAAGTTAAGACCTGGACCAACCAGACCCTGATTTTATCGCTGGTAAAGGGTTGCATCCACAAAGGGGATTGGTCTGCCATACCTAAGTAAATGTGCGAGCAAGCCAAACTGTACATTCGTCGCAGGGACGAACTGTCTATTCAAGCAGATTGCATATTGTGGGGCAATCGTGTTGTAACGCCCAACAAAGGGAGAGAGAAGTTCATGCATGCGTTACACAGCACATATCCTGGTATAGTGATGATGAAGACCATCGCCAGGTCCCATGTATGGTGGCCAGGAATTGATTCTGAGCTGGAAGCATGCGTGTATCAGTGCAACACTTGCATGCAGCTCAGCAAAACACCAGCGGAATCGCCGCTGAGTCTGTGGTCTTGGCCATCCAAACCTTGGTCCAGGATCCATGTAGATTTTGCAGGTCCCTTCCTGGGCAAGATGTTTTTAGTGGTGGTGGACGCTTATTCAAAGTGGATAGAATGCATAATCCATGGCAACCTTAGAGAATCTCAATGTCATGTTCGCGACACATGGTCTGCCTGACATAGTGGTGAGCGACAATGGGTCGTGCTTCACCAGTCAGGAGTTTCAGGAGTTTGTGAAACTTAATGGCATAAAACATGTAAGGTCAGCATCATTCAAGCCTGCGTCCAATGGGTAAGCTGAACGGGCAGTACAAATTATCAAGCAAAGCATGAGGAGAGTAACCCAAGGGTCACTGCAGACCCTCTTGTCCTGCATACTACTGAGTTACAGGACAAGACCCCACACACTCACAGGGGTCTCGCCTGCTGAACTCATGATGAAAAGAGGTCTTAAGACCAAGCTATCTTTGGTACACCCGGATTTAAATAATCATGTTGAATACAGAAGACAAAGTCAACAAGGGTACCACGATCGGCCAACTGTGTCACGTGAGATTTCTGTTAATGATCCTGTATATGTGTTGAACTATGGTCAGGATCCCAAATGGATCGGTGGTACGGTCATGGCCAAGGAGGGCAACAGAGTATTCGTCATTCAGCTCAAGAATGGGCAAACTTGCAGGAAACACATGGATCAGACAAAACTGAGGCACACAGATGAGCCAGAACAGTCGGACAAAGAAACCATCGATGACCAACCAACCTACCA
The DNA here is from genome assembly GCF_044704955.1 of Pristiophorus japonicus. NCBI lineage: Eukaryota > Metazoa > Chordata > Chondrichthyes > Pristiophoridae > Pristiophorus > Pristiophorus japonicus. Next base: position 71,783,428 of record NC_091996.1, on the reverse strand, counting down.
TGAGTCTTCAGAGGACTCAAGGGTCATCAGTGAACCTGGAGTTTCCATCACGGACCTGTTCAATAAAAATGGACTTGCAATTCCTGACATGGCCATTGCCACCCCCAACAAGTCAGTCATCCAGCCACCAGCCACAACAGACCCTGCACACTCACCCAAGGCTGGATTCGAACTGAGACGGTCAACCCGGGAGCGTAAAGCACCGGACCATCTCAACATGTGAAAGACTGTGATAAGATCTCAGAGGGGGGTATTGTCATGTATGTACATTCTGTTTGTAGCCACCAGATGGTGTCATTGTGGGAGGCTACAGAGCAGCATGCACATGAGGCCCATGTTTCGGGCCGCGCCTAGAACGGCGCAGCCCTGACCTGGACGCCCGTTTCTCGCGCCACAAAGTGCGCCGAAAAAAAACTTACAGATTCTCCGGCTCCCTGCTGGTCCTCTGGATCTGGGCGCGGCGCAGCACGAGCTGTAGGGGGCGGAGCTAGGTCCCTGCGCTGAAAACAGTGCCGGGACCTCTGCACATGCACGCTACAGTGGGCGCGCATGTGCAGTAGCTCCAGGCGCCCAAACTGTGTGGGAGGGGCCCGAAGCACGCAGCCCCTGGCCCTGGCCCAATGGCCTCACTGGGGCTGTGTCAATACGGCTTCTCCCACGCCCAGCTCCGGCTTCCTCCCGACCCAACTCGACTCCTGCTCCCCCCCCCCTCCGCCCCCGGACCGGACCCGACTCCTACTTCCCCCCCCCCGCCCCCGGACCGGACTGGACCCGACCCACGCTCCCGACCCCCCCAACCCGGACCAGACCCGACCCAACCTGAGCTCCCTCCCCCCCGCCCCCGACACGAACCGACCCGCGCTCCCTCCCTCCCCACCCCCCCTACCCAAACCAACCCGACCTCCATCCTCCCCCACCCCCCACTCCCGACCCAACCCGTGCTCCCGACCGCACCCCCCCACCCCGGACCGGACCCGACCCGACCCGCGCTCCCGACCCCGACCCGCGCTCCCGACCCCGGACCCAGGACCCGACCCGACCCAACGCCACCTACCTGTAAATCTGGTGCTGGGGATGGGCCCTGCCTGAAGTCTTGGGCCCGGCTGGGCCCGGCTGGGCCCGGCCCGTTCAGCCTCCCCCCACCCTTCTCCTTCCCCCCCCCTTCTCCTTCCCCCCCTTCTCCTTTCCCCCTTCTCCTTTCCCTCTTCCCGTTCTCCTTTCCACCCTTCCCCTTCTCCTCTTCCCCCCTTCTCCTTCTCCTCTCCCCCGCTTCCCCTTCTCCTCTCCCCCCCTTTCCCCTTCTCCTTCCCCTTCTCCTCTCCCCCGCTTCCCCTTCTCCTCTCCCCCCCTTTCCCCTTCTCCTTCCCCTTCTCCTTTCCCCCCCTTCCCCTTCTCCTCTCCCCCCCTTTCCCCTTCTCCTCCTCCTCCTTCCCCTTCTCCTCCTCCTCCTTCCCCTTCTCCCCCCTTCTCCTCCTCCCACCCTTCTCCTTCCCCCCCTTCTCCTTCCCCCCTTCTCCTTTCCCCCCCTTCTCCTTTCCCCCCCTTCCCCTTCTCCTCTCCCCCCCTCTTTCCCCTTCTCCTCCTCCTCCTTCCCCTTCTCCCCCTTTCTCCTCCTCCCCCCTTCTCCCTAATCCCTCCCCTTCTCTCCCTCCCCCTCTGCCTCCCTCCCTCCCCTCCCCCTGCCCCCCTCTCTCCCTCTACCCCTCTCCTCCCCCTCCCCTCGCTGTCAGAAACACAGACACTGACAGACAGAGAGTGAGACACACACACAGACAGACAGACAGAGAGATAGAGACACTGACAGAGACACACTCGGGGGGGAGGGGGCATCCCAGCACGCTGTTGGAGGGCTCCCAGTGCTGCAGTCGGTAAGAAGAAAATGTTTTATTTATTGATTTTTTTTTTTAATTTCTTATTAATTTTTTTTGATTGATTTATTGGTTGATTTATTGATGTTTTTATCATTTATTATTGATGATGGCTCTTTATTTGTAAAACTGAAGTGTTTAATGTTTGTAAACTTCCCTTTAAACCCCCCCCCACCCCCACCATTCCCTACGCCTGATTTGTAACCTACGCCTGATTTTCTAAAGTGTAGACAAGGTTTTTTCGAGCGTACAAAAATCTTCACTTACTCCATTCTAAGTTAGTTTGGAGTAAGTTTTCACTGCCGAAACTTTGAAAACAGGCGTAAGTGGCCGGACACGCCCCCTTTTGAAAAAAAAATTCTGTTCCAAAGTGAAACTGTTCTAACTGACTCGAACTGGAGCAAACTAAATGCCGAGAATTTGAATTTCTAAGATACTCCGTTCTACACCAGTTGCTCCAAAAAATCAGGAGTAACTGAGGCTGAAACTTGGGCCCATGGTGCTGCTCAGGTATAAAAGGGTAGCCATTTTTGGAGTCAGGCACTTTGGGGCCTAAATAAAGCAGAGCCAAGGTTGTACCTTGCTTGGTTAAACAGTACTCAGTTTGAACCTTTATTGCATAAATAACATTAATACTGGACATGCTATCTGCCCCCATAAAGGCACATCTCCGGTGAACATTAGAATGATGCACAAGACACCAATAGCAAAGGATCAAACAGACATTTTACTTGAACAAAGTAACAACCCCCCCCCCCACCAAAATAAAACCATACAATATACAATGTTATGTTCCAGGGCAATGAGCAGCAATGAAGTTCTTTAAATCAAGGAAACTTTTTGAATGCCACGATTTTCAGTTGGGTGCAAAAGCTTCCTTGTGTAATTCCTGATTTTGCCTCCCTGATCATGGAACCTAATTTTTTGCTGAATTTTGCAGCCGAGGACGCAAACTTTTTCCAGGCGGTATCAGGACCGCCATTACCACCCCAAAATTTCAAAAGCCGAAAATCCAGCCCAATAAATCTATATCAATGATTTGGATGAGGGGACCAAATGTAATATATCCACGTTTGCTAATGATACAAAGCTGGGAATGTAAGTTGTGAGGAAGATGTAAAGAGGCTTCAAAGGGATATAGACAGATTAAGTGAGTGGGAAGAACATGGCAAATGGAATATAATGTGGAGAAATGTGAAGTTATCCACTTTGGTAGGAAAAATAGAAAAGCAGACTATTTTTTAAATGGTGAGAGATTGGGAAATGTTGGTGTTCAGAGGGACCTGGGTGTCCTTTTACACGAATCACTGAAAGTTAACATGCAGGTACAGCAAGCAATTACAAGAGGATTTGAGAATAAGAGTAAAGAGGGTACAAATTGGCCCCCTGCCCGAAACAGAGTGCTCCCACCCTTTTTTGGTGTTTCTACTGCAGCTGCGGTTCAGGTCAACTCTTTCACGACGTTCGGCTCTTTGTTCTTTTTTGCTTTGATCCGGAAGTCGATCTTAATGGGGGCGGTGACAACAACTGAGGGGTGGAAGTTGGGGTCAGTGCGGAGTCACCGCCACGATGATCTCATCACGGCACCGCGTCACCACAGCTCTTGCCTCCGCGTGTTTATAACTTGGGCCCACGGGACCACAAGGGTGGGTTTGGCTGGGCCAGTGGCCTGCCACCCAAGAGGGGGTGCCAGGCTGCCTGTTGACGGCCCGGCCGAACCCAGGGGCATAATTTTCAGGGAAACATGGCAGTCGGCCGAGATAAAAAAACATGGCGGCTGCGCCGTCCCCTTTAAGGGAAGCCGCACCGTCGCTGCAGAAAGCTACAGCCTCACTGGACCACTGGGGAGAAGGTTGTTTTGGTGCCGGACGGGCGGGCCGAAGATTTTAGCAGAGGGGGTGTTAGGTCGGCGGTGCGCACAGTGATGATGCGCTTACCGCGGGTCAGCAGTGGTAAGGGGGGGTATTGGGGCACCGCCGGGAAAACTCGAGAGGGCTATCAGCGGCCATTCCACGAAAAATCGGCAGCCACTCCACGCCACAGCGTGGCTGACGATTTTCAGGGGTAAAAGGCCTTAAGGAGAGGGGCAATTTCGGCCCCAAGATGTCTTACTGCAATTATATCGGGCCCTGATGAGGCCGCCCCTGGAGTATTGTGTACAGTTTTTGTCTCCTTACCTAAGGAAGGATATACTTGCCTTAGAGAGAATGCAACAAAGGTTCACCCGACTGATTCCTGGGATGGAGGGATTGTCCTATGAGGAGAGATTGAGTAGATTAGGCCTATATTCTCTAGAGTTTAGAAGAATGAGAGGTGATCCCATTGAAACATACACAATTCTTACATAGCTTGACAGGGTAGATGCAGGGAAGATGTTTCCCCTGGCTGGGGAGTCTCGAACCAGGGGTCACAGTCTCAGAATAAGGGGTCGGCCATTTAGGACTGAGATGAGGAGAAATTTTCTTCACTCAGAAGGTGGTAAATCTATGGAATTCTCTACCACAGAGGGCTGAGGAGGCTCAGTCTTTGAGCATATTCAAGACAAAGATCGATAGATTTTGGGATATTAAGGAATCACGGGATATAGGGATAGTACAGGAAAGTGCAGTTGAGGTAGGTCAGCCATGAACTCATTGAATGGCGGAGCAGGCTCGAGGGACAGAATGGCCTACTAATTCTTATCTTCTTATTTCCAGATTTGGTCAAAAAAATCATCAAAGCAGTCTGGAGAGCCCTGGTGACGTGTCCATCGCCTGCTCTTGCACTGATACGCCCAGATTGTATGAGTGACGGCAATGTTTGTATTGGAACCTTGCCCTAACTTGTCAACTTTGGTGTAAACCCTTCTTTAATCTATTCAGCCAAAGTCCACGTCTGTTTTTTATTAATGCATCTTCCTGGAAGGATCTCAGATTACTCTGTGGGTGTGCGATACCTGTGCTGGTGGCGTGCCAATACCCTTATAAATATTCATCGGTATTTCGCTATGTTGTTTTGCTTCTGTGTAATCCTGACTCTTGTAAATAAATGTGTTGTTAGTGTAAGCCCTACCTCCCCTTCCCACGCCACCTTCCAGTGGGAGCATCAGAGATGCAGCACCTGCCCTTTTACCTCCTCCCGTCCCACGATGCGGTCTCTTCTATATTGGGGAGACCCAACGCAGATTGGGTGAGCGCTTTGCAGAACACCTCCACTCTGCAAGCGTGGCCCCGAGCTTCTGGACGCTCGCCAGTTTAATTTTCCACCCTATTCCCACTCTGACACTGTTCCAATGAAGCTCGAGGGACAGGACCTCGCCTTTTTACGGTGCACTTTGCAGCCTTCCGGCCTTAACATTGGCTTCAATAAATTCAGATCTTAACCACAGCTCCGGTTTTATCTTGGGCAGCTCGGAGCTGGGTGCAGCAGGGCTCCCGGGAGTGGAGGAGGTTGCGGGCTGGTGTTTGGTGTGGGGATTCCCTCTCAGTGGACAGACGCTTGGTCTGCACCCCTGGTTTTCAGCAGTCTTTCTCCGCCACAATTGTGATCCACAGGAGCCTCTCCGCTTTGCCAGGATTTCTCTGCTTCTCTCCCCCCTCTGCTATCACCATTCACACCTCTTCTGGTTATTGCTCTCATTGTTGGCTCCTTTGGTTACACCATCATTATTCCTGTAACGTAATCATCTCCCTTCCTACACCTAATCACAGGCAGACCTTTCTTTCTCTCCCCTGCCCCCTTTCCCCCTGGCTCTGCTCATCCTTACTGTCATGTATTCAACTATCATTGTAACCCATGTAGAAGCTGACCTAAGTTGTACACCTTGAGAACATTGACCACAAGGGGGTGAACTTGTGGGAGACACTCCTAACCTGGAATTTCAGGTTTAAAAGGGGACGCTCTACCCACCTTCATCACTTGAGGTCTTGGTAATAAAGGTTACTGGTCACAGAGTGACCTTCTCTCAAGTATGGGCCTCGTGTGCATTTATACTGTATAGTAAGGACATATCATTGGCGACGAGAACTGGGATTTAAACCACGCGAGCATGGCTACTAGCAGCACAGAAGAGCGGTACTGTGTTAGTGATGATTGGGACGACTTTATTGAGAGACTACAGCAAAGTTTTGTCACTAAGGAATGGTTGGGACAGGATTCGGCTAACAAACGCAGGGCTCATCTCCTGACGGTTTGTGGATCCAGAATGTACTCCCTGTTGAAGGACCTTCTAGCGTCAGAGAAGCCGACGGACAAGACTTTTGAAGAGCTCAGTAAGTTGATTGGGGAACACCTTAAACCGGCGAGCAGTATGCACATGGCGAGACACCGGTTTTACACGCACCGGCGGCGAGAAGGGCAAAGCGTTCCTGACTTCGCGGCAGACCTCCGGCTACTGGCGAGCCTATGTAAGTTCACAGATGCATGCAGAGCAGAGATGCTGCGAGACTTTTTTATTGAGGGCATCGGGCATGCTGGGGTTTTCAGGAAACTGATTGAGACCAAAGACTTGACCTTGGAAGCAGCGGCTCTGATAGCCCAGACATTTATCTCAGGGGAGGAAGAGACCAGAATGATGTATGACAAAAATCTTGGCTCAAATGCGGCAAACGACCAGGGAGTCAACATTATTAACGCGGCACACAGTTCTCTAGGTAGACAAGGGCAATCAGACATGCCCGAGCATGTAGTCGGACCCAAAGGGGGAATTCAACAGAGACAATGGCTAGCTGAACGGCGATTCATGCCATTGCAATGAACAATGCGGCCAGTAATGGGGCCATCAACACAGTCAGAGACGATCGACTGGTAATGGACCTATTGTTTCCAACAATGGGGCCTCCAGCTCATGCTGGGTGGAGGCAAACACCCAGCCAGAGCTTTCAGGTATCAGCAATATACCTGCAGAAACTGCAACAGCAGCGCTCACTTGGCACGTATGTGCTGGAAGCCTGCAGCCAGGCTGATGTAAGCCCTAGAGGCCAAATGCATACTGGGGGAAATCGCTGGAAGCTGAAGTTCAGTGAGTTCATGTGGAGCACATATACAGTTCATATACCAGGACGCCACCGATAATGATGAAAGTGCTCCTCAATGGCATCCCAGTATTAATGGAGCTAGACACGGGGGCCAGCCAGTCCCTGATGAGTATCAAACAGTTTGAAAGGTTGTGGGTGTCCAAGGCCAGGAGACCAAAATTATTGCCGATTGACGCACAGCTACGGACATATACAAAGGAGATCATTCCAGTGCTAGGCAGTGGTACGATGGTCATGACCCACAAAGATTTGGAGAACAGATTGCCACTCTGGATTGTCCCGGGGGACGGTCCCGCACTACTGGGGAGGAGTTGGCTTGCTGTTATGAACTGGAAATGGGGCGATGTCAATGCAATTTCTTCTGTGGATCGAGTATCATGCTCACAGATCCTGGACAAATTTGACTCATTATTTCAACCCGGCATCGGCATTTTCATGGGGGCCAAGGTAGTGATTCACATAAACCCGGACGCCAGTACACCACAAGGCCAGAGCGGTGCCGTATGTGATGCGGGAAAAGATAGATGCTGAGGGAAGGCATCATCTTGCCAGTCGAATTCAGTGACTGGGCGAGCCCGAATGTGCCGGTGCTCAAGGCGGATGGGTCGGTCAGGTTATGTGGCGATTACAAGACCACCATCAATCAGGTGTCACTCCAAGACCAGTACCCGCTACTGAGAGCGGAGGACCTCTTTGCGATGCTCTCCAGTGGCAAACTTTTTTCAAAATTGGATCTGACCTCAGTTTACATGACCCAGGAGCTGGCGAGTGAGTTGAAGAAGCTGACCAGCATCACGACACACAAGGGGTTGTTTGAGTATAACAGATGTCCGTCTGGGATTGGTTCGGCCGCCTCAATCTTTCAGCGAAATATGGAAAACCTCAAGTCAATTCCAAGGATGGTGGTTTTTCAGACGACATCCTCATCACGGGTCGCGATACTGAAGAACACCTCCACAACCTGGAGGAGGTGCTATGCAGACTGGACCGAGTAGGGCTGCGACTGAAAAAGGCGAAGTGCGTCTTCTTAGCTCCAGAGGTAGAATTCCTGGGGAGGAGGGTAGCAGCAGACGGGATTAGATCCACTGCGTCCAAAATGGAAGTGATCCAGAGGGCACCCAGACCCCATAACACGACGGAGATGCGTTCGTTCCTGGGGCTCTTGAACTATTTTGGTAACTTTCTTCCCAAATTGAGCACGCTGTTAGAGCCGCTACACGTGCTCCTACGCAAAGGTCGCGATTGGGTCTGGGGGGACAGCCAGGAAAGAGCTTTTGATAGAGCACACAACTTGTTATGCTCCAACAAACTGTTAATGTTATATGACCCGTGTAAGAAACTTGTTCTAACGTGTGATGTGTCGTCCTATGGTGTCGGGTGTGTGTTGCAGCATGTGAATGCCAATAGTCAGTTACAGCCGGTAGCTTATGCCTCCAGAAGTTGTCCCAGGCAGAAAGGGGCTACAGGATGGTAGAAAAGGAGGCGCTCGCATGTGTATATGCAGTGAAAGAAATGCACCAGTACCTGTTTGGCAGGAAATTTGAGCTGGAGACAGATCACAAACTCCTAATGTTCCTTTTGACCGACAACAAGGCCATAAATGCGAATGCATCGGCCCGCATACAGAGATGGGCACTCACGTTAGCCGCCTATGACTACACAATTCGGCACAGACCGGGCACTGAAAACTGCGCCGATGCACTCAGCAGGCTCCCACTAGCCACCACTGAGGGGGCAACTGAGCATGATGCTGAGATGGTCATGGCTGTTGAAGCTTTCAAAAGCGAAGGTTCACCTGTGACAGCCCGTCAGATTAAAGACTGGACAAATGAAGACCCGCTACTGTCTTTAGTTAAGAAATGTGTCCTGAATGGGGACTGGGCAGCCACGTACGGGGCATGCCCTAAGGAATTCAAACCATTTCATAGGCGCAAGGATGAACTCTCGATTCAGGCCGATTGCCTACTGTGGGGAAACTGAGTAGTCATGCCCCAGATGGGCAGAGAGGTGTTTATCAGAGAACTTCACAATGAACACCCGGGCAGTGTCATGATGAAGGCAATTGCCAGGTCACACGTTTGGTGGCCAGGGATAGATGCAGATCTGGAACTTTGTGTTCGCAGGTGCAACATGTGTGCTCAGCTGGCCAACACACCCAGGGAAGCCCCCCCTTAGCCCCTGGTCCTGGCCCGCCAAGCCATGGTCACGCATCCATGTGGACTACGCAGGTCCTTTCATGGGAAAAATGTTTTTGGATGTAGTGGACGCCCACTCCAAATGGATTGAGTGTGCCATTTTAAATTCAAGCACATCCTCTGCCACGGTAGAAAGTCTATGGCAATGTTCGCCGCCCATGGTCTACCGGATGTCTTGGTCAGCGACAATGCCCGTGCTTCACAAGCACTGAATTCCAGGACTTCATGGCAGGCAATGGAATCAACCATGTCAGAACGGTACCATTCAAGCCGGCCTCAAACGGCCAGGCGGAACGAGCAGTGCAGATAATCAAACAGGGGATGCTCACAATCCAAGGGGGTTCCCTACAAAGCCACTTATCACACCTCCTGTTGGCCAATAGATCCCGACCACACTCGCTCACAGGGGTTCCACCCGCAGAGTTGCTAATGAAAAGGATGCTCAAAACCAGGTTATCCCTTATACACCCTACTATGAAAGAAATTGTTGAGAGCAGGCGTCAGTCACAATGTGACTACCATGACAGGAATGCGAGGGCGCGATGTATTGATGTCAATGACCCTGTTTTTGTCCTTAATTACGCTGCAGGGCCCAAATGGCTTGCAGGCACTGTGATTGCCAAAGAGGGGAATAGGGTTTTTGTAGTTAAGCTTATCAATGGACAAATCTGCCGCAAACACATGGATCAAACTAAAAGGAGGTTCAACAACCCCATAGAAGAAGCAGAGGAAGAACACGACGTAGAGTTAACTCCATCACAGGTGACCGAACACCGGAACCAAGTGGAGGAGAGCCCAGTCACTGTGGGCAGTCTGGACAGGCCTGAGGCACCGCAAAGAGCAGACACTCAGGCCAGCGGCCAACAACCGGAGCCCCAACTCAGGCGCTCTACAAGGGACTTAACCTGTGATCCCAATAAGACTTTGCGGGGGAAGTGATGTCCTGTATTCGACTATCATTGTAACCCATGTGTAAGCTGACCTAAGTTGTACACCGTGAGAACATTGACCACAAGGGGGTGAACTTGTGGGAGACACTCCTAACCTGGACTTTTCAGGTTTAAAAGGGGAAGCTCCACCCACTTTCATCACTTGAGGTCATGGTAATAAAGGTAACTGGTCACAGAGTGACCTTCTCTCAAGTATGGGCCTCGTGTGCATTTATACTGTATAGTAAGGCCATATCACTGACAACTTGTTCGTCTGCAACATCTCCTGGTTCTGAAAAAAGGTAATTGACCTGAAAAGTTAATCTTGTTGGCCTCTCTCCACAGAGTCTGACTGATCTGCTGAGTGCTTCCAGCATTTTCTCTGTTTATCTCACATTTCAGGCATCTGCAATATATATCTTTTACCACAAAAAAAAACAGATTATCTGGTTGTTTATCTCATTGCTGTTTGTGGGATCTTGCTGTACATCAATTGGCTGTAGTTGCCTAAAACATTGACTACACTTGATAAGTTGTTAATTGGCAGTCGGGTACATTGGGACCTCCTGAGGATGTGAAAGGCGCTACATTAACAACAGCAACAACAACTTGCATTTATATAGCGTCTTTAACTGAGTTAAACGTCCCTAGATGCTTCACAGGAGAGTTATCAAACAAGATTTGACACTGAGCCACATAAGGAGATATTAGGGCAGGAGAGGTAGGTTTTAAGGAGCGTCTTTAAGGAGGAGAGCGAGGTGGTGAGCGGAGAGGTTTTGGTTGGAAATTCCAGAGCTTGGGGTCTCGGCAGCTGCAGGCACGGCCACCAATGGTATAGAAGAAAGAAATAAAGGCTTAAATTTATATAGCGCCTTTCACAACTACCGTATGTCTCAAAGCGCTCTACAGCCAATGAAGGACTTTTGGAGTGTAGTCACTGTTGTAATGTGGGAAACGCAGCAGCCAATTTGCACACAAGCAAGCTCCCACAAACAGCAATGTGGTAATGACCAGATAATCTGTTTTTGTTATGTTGATTGAGAAATAAATATTGGCCAGGACACCGAGGATAACTCCCCTGCTCTTCTTTAAAATAATGCCGTGAGATCTTTTACATCCACTTGAGACAGCAGACAGGGCCTCGGTTGAACATCTCATCCAAAAGATGACACCTCAAACACTGCAGTGCTCCCTCAGTTCTGGCTCTCCAACAGTGCAGCACTCCCTCAGTTCTGCACTGAGTGTCAGCCTAGATTTTTGTGCTCACGCCCCTGGAGTGAGAATTGAACCCACAACCTTCTGACTCAGAGGCAAGAGTGCTGCCCACTGAGCCACCACAGACAGATGGAGCAGTTAAAATCGGGGATGCACAGGAGGCCAGAATTGGAGGACCACAGAGATCTCGGAGGGCTGCAGGTCAGGAGGAGATTACAGAGAGAGGGAGGGGCGAGACCATGGAGCATTTGAAAACAAGGATGGGAATTTTAAAATCGAGGCGTTGTCAGACAGGGAACCAATGTAAGTCAGCGAGCACAGGGGTCATATGCGAGTTAGGATACGAGCAGCAGAGTTTTGAATGAGCTCAAGTTTATGGAGGGTGGAAGATGGGAGATTGGACAGGGGAGCATTGCAATAATCGAGCCCAGAGGCAACAAACAGGCATGAATGTGGATTTTAGCAGCAGATGAGCTGAGGCAGGGGCAGAGTTTTGCCATGTTACGGAAGTATATATACGTTTTATAATATGGAGACCAGAACTGCCCCGAGTACTCCAAGGGGCCGAAATTGCCCTTCTCCTTAAGGCCAGTTAATCGGCGGCCACGCTGCAGAGTGGGGTGGCCGCTGACTTTTCGTGCTAGCCTAACTGCCCTCCCGAGTTTTCCCAGCGGTGCCACGATTCCCCCCCACTTCTCGCTCCACTGCTGCTGATCCGCGGTAAGCTCATCATCACCGTGCGCACCGCCGATCTAACCCCCCGATGCAACATTCCCCTCGGAAAATCTTCGGCCCGCCTGGTGGCGCCAAAACATGTTTCTCCCCAGAGGTCCACTGAGGCCGTGGCCTTCTGCAACGGCGGTGTGGCTTCCCTTAAAGGGGAGGGCGCACTGCTGCTGCCGCCGTGTTTTTTTTTGTTGGCCGACTGGCATGTTGCCCCGACAATGTGCCCCCTGGTTTTGCCGGGCCGCCAACAGGCACTGGCCCGACCGAAACCCTCCCTGGTGGCCCCATGGGCCGAAGTTATAAACACGCAGAGGCTCTCCCCTTTAAGTGAAGGGGGGAAGCTGTGGTGACTCGGCGCTGTGATGATATCTTCGCGGCAGTCACTCCGCACCGCCCCCAACTTCCACCCCTCAGGAGTTGCCAGCACCGCGTATCCCCCCCCTCGTGTAGTCACCTCCTACATTAAGACCGACTTCCGGATCCAAATAAAAAAACAAGAAAGAGCGGAATGTAGCTCAAGAGGCGACCTCAACCACAGCTGTGGTAAAAAACCATTGAAACGGGGTGCGTGTGCCCCCATTCGGGCGGGGGGCAATTTCTACTCCGAGGTGTGATTCAACCAAGGTTCGATACAAGTTTAACATAACTTCTCTGTTTTTCAGTTCTAGAAATGAACCCCAGTGCTTTCTTTGCTTTTTTACAACCTTGCTAACCTGTGATGCTAATTTTAGAACATAAGAATTAGGAACAGGAGTAGGCCATCTAGCCCCTCGAGCCTGCTCCGCCATTCAACAAGATCATGGCTGATCTGGCCGTGGACTCAGCTCCACTTACTCGCCCGCTCCCCGTAACCCTTAATTCCCTTATTGGTTAAAAATCTATCTATCTGTGACTTGAAAATATTCAATGAGCTAGCCTCAACTGTTTACTTGGACAGAGAATTCCACAGATTCACAACCCTCTGGGAGAAGATATTCCTTCTCAACGCGGTTTTAAATTGGCTCCCCCATATTTTGAGGCTGTGCCCCCTAGTTCTAGTCTCCCCTACCAGTGGAAACCACCTCTCTGCCTCGATCTTGTCTATCCCTTTCATAATTTTAAATGTTTCTATAAGATCACCCCTCATCCTTCTGAAGTCCAACGAGTAAAGACACAGTCTACTCAATCTATCATAAGGTAGCCCCCTCATCTCCGGAATCAGCCGAGTGAATCGTCTCTGTACCCCCTCCAAAGCGAGTATAACCTTCCTTAAGTAAGGTGACCAAAATTGCACGCAGTACTCCAGGTGCGGCCTCACCAGTACCCTGTACAGTTGCAGCAGGACCTCCCTGCTTTTGTACTCCATCCCTCTCGCAATGAAGGCCAACATTCCATTCGCCTTCCTGATTACCTGCTGCACCTGCAAACTAACTTTTTGGGATTCATGCACAAGGACCCCCAGGTCCCTCTGCACCTCAGCATGTTGTAATTTCTCGCCATTCAAATAATATTCCCTTTTACTGTTTTTTTTCCCAAGGTGGATGACCTCACACTTTCCGACATTGTATTCCATCTGCCAAACCTTAGCCTCTCTGTGTCCTCTACACAACCCGCTTTCCCACTAATCTTTGTGTCATCTGCAAATTTTGTTACACTACACTCTGTCCCTTCTTCCAGGTCAGCTATGTATATTGTAAACAGTTGTGGTCCCAGCACCGATCCCTGTGGCACACCACTAACCACCGATTTCCAACCCGAAAAGGACCCATTTATCCCGACTCTCTGCTTTCTGTTAGCCAGCCAATTCTCTATCCATGCTAATATATTTCCTCTGACTCCGCGTACCTTTATCTTCTGCAGTAACCTTTTGTGTGGCAACTTATCGAATGCCTTTTGGAAATCTAAATACACCACATCCATCGGTACACCTCTATAATGACGTATGTATCTGTACCCCCAAATCCCTCTGTTCCCCCACCCAATTTCACACATTTCCTAAGGAGTATGTGGTCTTCTTATTCTTCCTACCAAAATGTATTTTCTCGCACTTATATAATGAAGTTCATTTGTCGATTACATACCGTTCTGCAAGTTTATTAATGACTTCCTGTATTTTGTTACAGTCCTCCTCAGCATTAACTACACTCCTAATTTGGTGTCATCCACAAATTCTGAAATTATTCTTCTGATTGCTGAGTCCAAATGGTGAATGTAACTGGTGACCATGAGTGGTCCCAGCACCGATCCTTGTGGGACACCACTTCCTACCATTGGCCAATCCGAGTAATTAACTTTAACCTCTGCTCTCTGTTTTATAGCCAGCTTGCTATCTGCTCTTCTAGGTGTCCCCTGACTCCGCAGGTTTTGCTCTAAAGTACGATGCCGTACTTGATCAAAGGCTTTTTGGAAATCCAAATATATTGGGGGCAAAATTGCCCCTTTTTTCAGCGGTGTGTTAGCGCCTCCGGGGGGCCGACAGCCCCTCGCGGGCGGAATGTTATAGGGGATGTCGCCAGCACCCCGCGCCGCCATCTTGCTTTGTTTGCCGACTCTTGGGCCGGCTTCCCTACCTGTATTTTCGCGTGGTCCTCTTTTCTCTCCCTTTCTCTCTCCCTGACCGTTCTCTCCTGTCATTATGCCACCTTTCACCTCTCCTCTCTCGGATACTTTGCCCTCCCACATGCCTACCCCAACCCTTCATTACTCTTCGACCTTCCTACTCTCCTGCCACCGTCCCAGGCTCGACTCCCGACTAGCTAAGCCTGCAGCTTCCTTCTGTGCCTCTCTTGGCATCCTCCGAAGGGCCCACCGTGGCACTTGTCGCTGTCGCCTCACGAGTAGCAACCCCAACTGTCCCATCCTCCTCTCTCACCGAACTTGCTGCCCAGCATGCCCACGGAGGCTAACCTCCCCGTCCAACTCATCCCTGCAAGCGCTGACTCTGTGGACGCTGGCAGAGTGTCAGCCATCACCGACCCGCTCCGCATCTCCCTCCAGAATGTTCGTTTGCTTGCGAACAAGGCCCTTGCCATCCATGAGCTTATCGTGGCCTTGATGGAAACCTGTCTAAGGGGTGATGACACCTTACCTTTACATGTAGCCTCCCCACCTGGCTATACCTTCCACCATTTGCGTCGCTCAGACTGTCATGGTGGCGGTGTGGCTCTCATCACCAAATCACACCTTGGTCTGTCCCCCAACTCCTCCGGCATTTTCTCCTCCTTTGAGCATCTCACCTTATTCCACCTCTCTCACCTCTCATTTAAACTTCTCGTTCTCTACCACCCACCCAAGTACGATAAAAATGTTATCATGGATATATCTTCATTGCTTTCCTCCCTCAGCCTCTGCACCGAGAGACTTCTCATCCTCGGTAATTTCAACCTCCATCTTAATTCACCATGTTCTCTCTCCTCTGAGTTGACTAGCCTCCTGTCCTCCCTTAATCTTTCCCTCCATGTGAATTCCCCAACCCATATTCACGGCCACCCCTTGACCTTGCCATCTCTCGTGGCCTCTCTATTCTTAATGTGTCAATTGCAGATAAGGCCATCTCTGACCATTTCCTCCTTCCCCAATCCAAACCTACTTCCTTCTGCATCCTCCCCTGGAAAAAACTCTCTCTAAACTCTCTTACAACTGCACTTATCAACTCAAACTGTCCCACCTTTGGTCCTCCTTTCACCATGACATTTCTGCAGCCAACGATCTTGCTCAACCACAGCCTCACCACCACCTTTGATGCCCTAGTCCCTATTAAAACAATTACTCTCCCTCATCTTGGCTATTCCCCCTGGTACAACCCTCATCTTCGCTCCCTCAAGTCCACGGGACGCAGACTTGAACGGATGTGGCGGACAACTGGTTTAGCCATTCACCACCAGATCTGGCTCGACCACATAAAGCATTATCGGTTCCTACTCTTGTCTCCCAAAACTGCCCACTATTCCAGAATCATTCTGGATTGCAAAGATAACCCCAGGCTATTGTTCTCTACTGCTGTCTCTCCCCAGTCGCCACACACTCACCTCCAATAGCAGGTGCAAGGAGCTCATGGACCGTTGTCTCTAAGAGTGAGACCATTCCTTTCCCTAGCTCACTGGGCCAAACTTCCTCGAATGTTCGCCCCCCACCCCGCCCTAGCCCTGAACTCACATCTTTCTCTAATTTCTCTTCAATCTTCCCTCTTGACCTCTCCACGCTCCTTGTCCATGAGACTCACTTCCTGCTCCCTTGATCCTATTCCCACTAAACTGCTGACCACCCAACTTCCTTTTCTGGCTCCCATGTTAGCCGATATTGTTAATGGTTCTCTCTCCTCAGGTACTGTCACCCTCTCCTTCAAATCTGCCGTCATCGCCCCTCTCCTCACAAACCCAACCTTTGACCCCACGGCGCTTGCTAGCTACTGCCCCATCTCCAATCTCCCATTCTTCGCCAAAGTCCTTGAACGTGTTGTCACCTCCCAAATCCGTGTCCATCCTTCCCGTAATTCCATGTTTCAATCCCTTCAATCTGGTTTCCGCCCCTGCTCAGTACCGAAATGGCTCTCATCAAAGTCACAAATGACATCCTTTGTGACGGTGACAAAGGTAAACTGTCCCTCCTCGTCCTTCTTGGCCTGTCTCCAGCCCGACTCTGGCTAGTTAGATGGATGAGAATGGAACCTGGCGACTGCAGTCCCACCCAGCTGTACGGCAGTGAAGAGGCGTTGGAGGGGGATCGTGATCAACTGTGTCAAAGGCTGCCGACAAATGGAGAATGATGAGGAGGGATAGCTTGACACAGTCGCATGGGATGTCAATGCAAGACTTCTTTTTCAAGGACGGGGTTCTAAATTTGGCCTGGGCGTTGGAGTAAAATGAGCTGTAAGGCAGTGGCGGCCTGTTATACATCCCGCCCAATAATCAGCTTCATTGCAGTCAATGCAATTAAATATCAGGCGGCAATCCGATACCGCCTGTTTTGCTGCACTGCCCGAGACGAATTTCTGCACCATGGTGTGGGTGAGGGGTGAATGGGGGAAAATAGGGACTACGCGGGCGCAGTGCAAGCATGTCAGGCTGCTTAAAGTGACTCAGTGGCCCGGCCTGCGCAGGCGCAATGCGAGCGGGAGGCCGGCTGCCGGCAGTGTGCGGGGATCCGCGCAGGCGCCCTGGCTTCCCGCCCCCTGACCCCCGGCGGGCGGGCTGGGCCTGCCGTGTGAATGAGCCGCGGTGGGAGTGAGCGCTTCGCCTGCTTGTCCCCGGGTCCGGGTCCGGGCCCGGCCGCTCGGTTCACGCTACCCCGGCGACATGTTTTCGGCTCTGAAGAAGCTGGTGGGCACGGAGCAGGCCCCGGGCAGGGACAAGGTCATCCCGGCCGGCCTGCAGAGCATGAACCAGAGCCTGCAGCGCAGATTCGCCAAGGGAGTGCAGTACAACAGTGAGTGGGCCCGGGGGTGGGAGGGCAGTACAACAGTGAGTGGGCTCGGCTCGGGGGGGAGTGCAGTATAACAGTGAGTGCGCCCGGGGGTGGGAGGGCAGTACAGTACAAGTGAGTGGGCCCGGGGGCGGGAGAGTGCAGTACAACAGTGAGTGGGCCGGGGGGTACTGGGGGTGATGGGCGGACAGGGGGTGGGTGGGCTCCAGATTGTCTGGGGCAAGCATAGCTTGGTGAATCTGGGGGTTTGTGGGAATGTCTGCGAGGGTGGGAAAGGGATCTGGAGTTTGGTGATGGGGGTGTGATTTCACACTGAATAACAAACATTTTGCAATAACACTGCAGTGTAATACTGGGGTACAGTACTGGTGGGTACAGGTCTGTCACTATAACCCTGGGGTACAGTACAGATGGGTACAGGGCTGTCACTATATAACACGGGTACAGTACTGGTGGGTACAAGTCTTGTCACTATACAACCCTAGGGTACAGTACTGGTGGGTACAAGTCTGTCACAAAATAACCCTGGGGTACAGTACTGGTGGGTACAGGTCTGTCACTATATAACCCTGGGGTACAGTACTGGTAGGTACAGGTCTGTCACTATATAACACTGGGGTACAGTACTGGTGGGTACAGGTCTGTCACTATATAACACTGGGGTACAGTGCTTGTGGGTACAGATCTGTCACTATATAACACTGGGGTACAGTACTGATGGGTACATGTCTGTCACTATAAAACTGGAGTACAGTACTGGTGGGTACAGGTACTGAGTCGGATTCTAGCTCTCCAAGTGCTGCATTGGCTGAGATCAGCACGGACTGCGGATCAAAGCTTCTCCCTGCCAGTCACCTTCACACTGCATGTACCAACTCAGCAATCGGGACGTGTGTGCCTATTAAGTGAATTGCTGCGCATTGGTTGAGGAGATGGGAGCCCGTTAATTAAGGCAATTCATCAGAACCTGGAACCTGGCGCCAGCAAAGATAAACCTCCCCTCCGCGCCCCCCCCCCCCCCCCCCCCAATCCGCTGCCAGACGCTGGGGTAACCACCTATTGTGGTGATGTACGGGACGCACAGGGCAGCTTTGCCTGCCTTCCACCAGTACTGTACCATAGTGTTACAGTGACAGACCTGTACCCACCAGTACTGTGCCCCGGTGTTATACAGTGACAGACCTGTACCCACCAGTACTGTACCCCAGTGTTATACAGTGACAGACCTGTACCCACCAGTACTGTACCCCAGTGTTATAGTGACAGACCTGCACCAACCAGTACTGTACCCCAGTGTTATACAGTGACAGACCTGTACCCACCAGTACTGCACTCCCTCAATAGCAAGCATGCCCTTCCTCAGATTAGGAGACCAAAACTGTACACAATATTCCAGGTGTGGCCTCACCAAGGCCCTGTACAACTGCAGTAAGACCTCCCTGCTCCTATACTCAAATCCTCTCGCTATGAAGGCCAACACGCCATTTGCCGCCTTCACAGCCTGCTGTACCTGCATGCCAACTTTCAATGACTGATGTACAATGACACCCAGGTCTCGTTGCACCTCCCCTTTTCCTAATCTTTCGCCATTCAGATAACCTGCCTTCCTGTTTTTTGCCACCAAAATGGATAACCTCACGTTTATCTACATTATACTGCATCTGCCATGCATTTGCCCACTCACCTAACCTGTCCAAGTCACCCTGCAGCCTCTTCGCATCCTCCTCACAGCTCTCACTGCCACCCAGCTTAGTGTCACCTGCAAACTTGGAGATATTACATTCAATTCCTTCATCTAAATCATTAATGTATGTTGTAAATAGCTGGGGTCCCAGCACTGAACCTTGCGGTACCCCACTAGTCACTGCCTGCCATTCTGAAAAGTATCCGTTTATTCCTACTCTTTGTTCCCTGTCTGCCAACCAGTTCTCTATCCATGTCAATACATTACCCCCATACCATGTGCTTTAATTTTGCGCACTAATCTCTTGTGTGGGACCTTGTCAAATGCCTTTTGAAAGCCCAAATACACCACATCCCCACTGGTTCTCCCTTGTCCACTCTACTAGTTACATCCTCAAAAAATTCTAGAAGATTTGTCAAGCATGATTTCCCTTTATAAATCTATGCTGACTTGAACTGATCCTCTCTCTGCTTTCCAAATGCGCTGCTATTACATCTTTAATAATTGATTCCAACATTTTCCCCGCTACCGATGTCAGGCTAACCGGTCTATAATTCCCTGTTTTCTCTCCCTCCTTTTTTTAAAAGTCGGTTACATTAGCTATCCTCCAATCCATAGGAACTGATTCGGAGTCTATAGAATGTTGGAAAATGACCACCAATCCATCCACTATTTCTAGGGCCACTTCCTTAAGTACTCTGGGATGCAGACTATCAGGCCCTGGGGATTTATCGGCCTTCAATCCCATCAATTTCCTGACTAATAAGGATTTCCTTCAGTTCCTCCTCCTTGCTAGACCCTCAGTCCCCTAGTATTTCTGGAAGGTTATTTGTGTTTTCCTTCGTGAAGACGGAACCAAAGTATTTGTTCAGTTGGTCTGCCATTTCTTTGTTCCCCATTATAAATTCACCTGATTCTGATTGCAAAGGACCTACATTTGTCTTCACTAATCTTTTTCTCTTAACATATCTATAGAAGCTTTTGCAGTCAGTTTTTATGTTCCCTGCAAGCTTACTCTCATACTCTATTTCTCCTCCTCCTCTTAATTAAACCCTTTGTCCTCCTCTGGCGAATTCTAAATTTCTCCCAGTTCTCAGGTTTGCTGCTTTTTCTGGCCGATTTATATGCCTCTTCCTTGTATTTAACACTATCCCTAATGTCCCTTGTTAGCCACGGTTGAGCCACCTTTTCTTGTTTTATTTTTACGCCAGTCAGGGATGTAGAATTGTTGAAGTTCATCCATGTGATCTTTAAATGTCTGCCATTGCCTATCCACCGTCAACCCTTTAAGTGTCATTTGCCAGTCTATCCTAGCCATTGAAGTTACCTTTCTTTAAGTTCAGGACCCTAGTCTCTGAATTAACTGTGTCACTTTCCATCTTAATGAAGAATTCTACCATATTCTGGTCACTCTTCCCCAAGGGCCCTCGCACAACAACATTGCTATTTAATCCTCTCTCATTACACATCACCCAGTCTAGGATGGCCAGCTCTCTAGTTGGTTCCTCGACATATTGGTCGAGAAAACCATCCCTTATACACTCCAGGAAATCCTCCTCCACCGTATTGCTACCAGTTTGGTTAGCCCAATCTATATGTAGATTAAAGTCACCCATAACTGCTGTACCTTTATTGCACGCATCCCTAATTTCCTGTTTGATGCCATCCCCAACCTCACTACTACTGTTTGGTGGTCTGTACACAACTCCCACGAGTGTTTTCTGCCCTTTGGTGTTCTGCAGCTCTACCCATACAGATTCCACATCATCCAGGCTAATGTCCTTCCTTACTATTGCATTAATCTCCTCTTTAACCAGTAATGCTACCCCACCTCCTTTTCTTTTTGCCTATCCTTCCTGAATATTGAATACTCCTGGATGTTGAGTTCCCAGCCTTGGTCACCCTGGAGCCATGTCTCAGTAATCCCAATTATATAATTTCCGTTAACAGCTATCTGCGCAGTTAATTCATCCACCTTATTACAAATACTCCTCGCATTGAGACAGAGCCTTCAGGCTTGATTTTTTAACACTCTTTGTCTTTTTATGTTGTAATGTGGCCCTTGATTTTTCTGCCCTCCACTTTTCCTTATCTCCTTTCTATCTTTTGCTTCTGCCCCAGTTTACTTCCCTCTGTCTCCCTGCATAGATTCCCATCCCCCTGCCATATTAGTTTAAACCCTCCCCAACAGCACTAGCAAACACTCCCCCAGGACATCGGTTCTGGTCCTGCTCACGTGCAGACCATCCGGTTTGTACTGGTTCCACCTCCCCCAGAACCGGTTCCAATGTCCCAGGAATTTGAATCCCTCCCTCTTGCACCATTCCTCAAGCCACGTATTCATCTTAGCTATCCTGCTATTTTTACTCTGACTTGCACATGGCACTGGTAGCAATCCTGAGATTACTCCCTTTTGAGGTCCTACTTTTTAATTTAACTGCAAGCTCCCTGAATTCAGCTTGTAGAACCTTATCCTGTTTTTTACCGATATCGTTGGTACCTATATGCACCACGACAACTGGCTGTTCACCCTCCCTCTCCAGAATGTCCTGCAGTCGCTCCGAGACATCCTTGACCCTTGGACCAGGGAGGCAACATACCATCCTGGAGTCTTGATTGCGGCCACAAAAACGGCCATCAATTCCCCTTACAATAGAATCCCCTATCACTATAGCTCTCCCACTCTTTTTCCTGCCCTCCTGTGCAGCAGAGCCACCCCTGGTGCCCTCTCCTGGTGAGCCATCTCCCCCAACAGTATCCAAAGTGGTATATCTGTTTTGGAGGAAGATGATCGCAGGAGACCACTGCACTACCTTCCTTTCACTGCTCTGCCTGATGGTCACCAATTCCCTATCTGCCTGTGTAACCTTTACCTGTGGTGTGACCAACTCGCTAAACATGCTATTCACGACATCCTCAGCATCGCGGATGTTCCAGAGTGAATCCATGCGCAGCTCCAGTGCCGCAATGCGGTCCCACGTAGCACAAGAGGAGCATGACACAGGTCTGGGCTCTCCTGCTATGACTTAACCCTTAAATTAACTTAATTTGGCAACAATGCCAAAGGTTTCCAACTGATAAGAAAAGAAAAAGGAGAAGATAAAATACTCACCAGTCCATTAGTCAATCACTTACCCACTTGGCTGTGACGTCACACTTCGATTTTGATTTTTTTAAAAACGTTTTGGCCCTGCTCCTGTGGCTCCTCCGACACTCGGGGCCCCTTTTATGGGCCTCTCGATCCTCCTGCTCCTGCTCCTGTGGCTCCTCCGACTCTCGGGGCCCCTTTTATGGGCCTCTCGATCCTCCCACTCCTGCTCCACAACCGTCTTAAGTTCCAGGGAATACAACCCTAATTTGTGTAGTCTGTCCTTGTAACTTAACCCTAGAAGTCTGTGTATCACACTGATAAAAAATCTATGCTGCCCCCCTCCAAGGCCAATATATTCTTCCTAACGTGTGGTGCCCAGAACTGCTCACAGTACTCCAAGTGTGGTCGATGATTTGGTGGCCATTACAGAAACGTGGTTGCAGGGTGGCTAAGACTGGGAATTAAACATACAGGGGTATCTGACAATTCGGAAAGATAGACAAGAAGGGAAAGGAGGTGGGGTATCTCTGTTAATAAAGGATGATAGGGCAGTTGTGAGAGACGATATTGGCTCTAATGAACAAAATGTTGAATCATTGTGGGTGGAGATTAGAGATAGTAAGGGGAAAAAGTCACTGGTGGGCGTAGTTTATACGCCCCCAAATAATAACTTCATGGTGGGGCGCGCAATAATCAAGGGAATAATGGAGGCATGTGAAAAAGGAACGGCAGTAATCATGGGGGATTTTAACCTACATATCGATTGGTCAAATCAAATCGCATGGGGTAGCCTGGAGGAGGAATTCATAGAATGCATACGGGATTGTTTCTTAGAACAGTATGTTACAGAACCTACAAGGGAGCAAGCTATTTTAGATCTGATCCTGTGTAATGTGACAGGAATAATAAATGATCTCCTAGTAAAAAATCCTCTCGGAATGAGTGATCACAGTATGGTTGAATTTGTAATACAGATTGAGGGTGAGGAAGTAGTGTCTCAAACGAGCGTACTATGCTTAAACAAAGGGGACTACAGTGGGATGAGGGCAGAGTTGGCTAAAGTAGACTGGAAACACAGACTAAACGGTGGCACAATTGAGGAACAGTGGAGGACTTTTAAGGAGCTCTTTCATAGTGCTCAACGAAAATATATTCCAGTGAAAAAGAAGGGCGGTAAGAGAAGGGATAACCAGCCGTGGATGACCAAGGAAATAAAGGAGAGTATCAAATTAAAAACCAATGCGTATAAGGTGGCCAAGGTTAGTGGCAAACTAGAAGATTGGGAAAATTTTAAACAACAGCAAAAAATGACTAAGAAAGCAATAAAGAAAGGAAAGATCGATTACGAGGGTAAACTTGCGCAAAACATAAAAACAGATAGTGAAAGCTTTTACAGATATATAAAACGGAAAAGAGTGACTAAAGTAAATGTTGGTCCCTTAGAAGATGAGAAGGGGGATTTAATAATGGGAAATGTGGAAATGGCTGAGACCTTAAATAATTATTTTGCTTCGGTCTTCACAGTGGAAGACACAAAAACCATGCCAAAAATTGCTGGTCACAGGAATGTGGGAAGAGAGGACCTTGAGACAATCACTATCACTTGGGGGGGTAGTGCTGGACAGGCTAATGGGACTCGAGGTAGACAAGTCCCCTGGTCCTGATGAAATGCATCCCAGGGTATTAAAAGAGATGGCGGAAGTTATAGCAGATGCAATAGTTATAATCTCCAAAATTCTCTGGACTCTGGGGAGGTACCAGCGGATTGGAAAGCAGCTAATGTAACTTCTCTGTTTAAAAGAAAAAAGGGGGCAGACAAAAGGCAGGTAACTATAGGCCGGTTAGTTTAACATCTGTAGTGGGGAAAATGCTTGAAACTATCACTAAGGAAGAAATAGTGGGACATCTAGATAGGAATAGTGCAATCAAGCAGACGCAACATGGATTCATGAAGGGGAAATCATGTTTAACGAATTTACTGGAATTCTTTGAGGATATAATGAGCATGGTGGATAGAGGTGTACCGATGGATGTGGTGTATTTAGATTTCCAAAAGGCATTCGATAAGGAGCCACACAAAAGGTTACTGCAGAAGATAAAGGTTCGCCGAGTCAGAGGAAATATATTAGCATGGATAGAGAATTGGCTGGCTAACAGAAAGCAGAGAGTCGGGATAAATGGGTCCTTTTCGGGTTGGAAATCGGTGGTTAGTGGTGTGCCACAGGGATCGGTGCTGGGACCACAACTGTTTACAATATACAGAGATGACCTGGAAGAGGGGACAGAGTGTAGTGTAACAAAATTTGCAGATGACACGAAGATTAGTGGGAAAGTGGGTTGTGTAGAGGACACAGGCTGCAAAGAGATTTAGATAGGTTAAGCGAATGGGCTAAGGTTTGGCAGATGGAATACAATGTCGGAAAGTGTGAGGTCATCCACCTTGGGGGGAAAAAAAACAGTAAAAGGGAATATTATTTGAATGGGGAGAAATTACAACATACTGCAGTGCAGAGGGACCTGGGGGTCCTTGTGCATGAAACTCTTTTAGGAGTCATTTTTTTTATTTTTTATTATTCGTTGCCAATCTTTCCAATTCTTTGTCAAATCACAAACGCCAGAGGTCACCTTGCACACATCAAGGATCACTCTGCGCCAATGCTCTTAGCCAAAAGGCCTAGAGCCACTGCACCGTTCCTGGAAGTACTGCAATACCAGGTTCGTGCCATGGAGGTGGATGGGTCAAGCCACCCCACCCACCTCCTATTTCCAAAAAGCAGAGGAGAATCGCCTTCCTGATCCAGGGAGAACCACGTTGGGGTCATGGTTACTCCCCTGTCAGGTCAGTTATGCAGGTGCAGCAGGTAATCAGGAAGGCGAATGGAATGTTGGCCTTCATTGCGAGAGGGATGGAGTACAAAAGCAGGGAGGTCCTGCTGCAACTGTATAGGGTATTGGTGAGGCCGCACCTGGAGTACTGCGTGCAGTTTTGGTCACCTTACTTAAGGAAGGATATACTCGCTTTGGAGGGGGTACAGAGACGATTCACTAGGCTGATTCCGGAGATGAGGGGGTTACCTTATGATGATAGATTGAGTATACTGGGTCTTTACTCATTGGAGTTCAGATGGATGAGGGGTGATCTTATAGAAACATTTAAAATAATGAAAGGGATAGACAAGATAGAGGCAGAGAGGTTGTTTCCACTGGTCGGGGAGACTAGAACTAGGGGGCACAGCCTCAAAATACGGGGGAGCCAATTTAAAACCGAGTTGAGAAGGAATATCTTCTCCCAGAGGGTTGTGAATCTGTGGAATTCTCTGCCCAAGTAAGCAGTTGAGGCTAGCTCATTGAATGTATTCAAGTCACAGATAGATAGATTTTTAACCAATAAGACAATTAAGGGTTACGGGGAGCGGGCGGGTAAGTGGAGCTGAGTCCACGGCCAGATCAGCCATGATCTTGTTGAATGGCGGAGCAGGCTCGAGGGGCTAGATGGCCTACTCCTGTTCCTAATTCTTATGTTCTAACCAAGGCTTTGTATAGCTGCTGCATAAATTCTACTCCCTTGTATTCAAGTCCTCTAGCTATAAAAGCCAGCAATCTATTGGCCTTTATGCTTAATTTTTCCACCTGTTCATGACATTTTAATGATCGATGTACCTGGACCCCCAAGTCTCTTTAGACCTCCACTGTTTTTAGCCTTTCACCACTTAAAAAGTACCCTGTTCTATCCATTTTAGGTCCAAAGTGGGTGACCTCACATTTGACTACATTAAAATATAATAACAAATAGCATGGATTTCAAAAAGGAAAGTCTTGCTTGACCAACCTCATTGAATTTTTTGAAGAGGTAACAGCAAGAGTAGATAATAATGCAGTTGATGTAATTTATCTAGATTTTCAAAAGGCCTTCGAAAATGCTTTACCCAAAGAGTGGTGAAAATGTGCAACTCGGTACCACAGAGTGGTTGAAGCGAAAAGTATCGATTCATTTCAGGGGAAGCTAGACATGCAAATGAGGGAGAAGGGAATAGAGGGTTATTTGCATATATTTAGATGAGGAAAAACGGGAGGTTGCTCGAGTCTTCTGTACTTTCCTCATAAGTAATAAATGACCTCCCTATTCTTCCGACCAAAATGTAATACCCCACATTTATCTGTGTTGGAACTTCATTTGACAATTATACGCCCATTCTGCAAGTTTATTAATGTCCTCCTGTAATTTGTTGCAGTCCTCCTCAGTATTGACAATTTGGTATCATCCGCAAATTTAGAAATTGTGTTTTTGATTCCAAAGTCTAAATTGTTAATATAATACCCACCAGTACTGTACCCCAGTGTTATACAGTGTAAGACCTGTACCCACCAGTAATGTACCCCAGGGTTATACAGTGACAGACCTGTACCCACCAGTACTGTACCCCAAGGTTATAGTGACAGACCTGTACTTACCAGTAATGTACCCCAGGGTTATACAGTGACAGACCTGTACCTACCAGTAATGTACCCCAGTATTATACAGTGACAGACCTGTACCCACCAGTAATGTACCCCAGGGTTATACAGTGACAGACCTGTACCCACCAGTACTGTACCCCAGTGTTATACAGTGTAAGACCTGTACCCACCAGTAATGTACCCCAGGGTTATACAGTGACAGACCTGTACCCACCAGTACTGTACCCCAAGGTTATAGTGACAGACCTGTACCCACCAGCACTGTACCCCAGGGTTATACAGTGACAGACCTGTACCCACCAGTACTATACCCCAGGGTTATACAGTGACAGACCTGTACCCACCAGTACTATACCCCAGTGTTATACAGTGACAGACCTGTACCCACCAGTACTGTACCCCAGGGTTATACAGTGACAGACCTGTACCCACCAGTACTATACCCCAGTGTTATACAGTGACAGACCTGTACCCACCAGTACTGTACCCCAGGGTTATACAGTGACAGACCTGTACCCACCAGTACTGTACCCCAAGGTTATAGTGACAGACCTGTACCTACCAGTAATGTACCCCAGGGTTATACAGTAATAGACCTGTACCCCTGTGTTATACAGTGACAGACCTGTACCCCCTAGTATTGTAGCTCAGTGTTGTGTCAGTAACACAACATTAGGCTAAAGTTGTGAATGAATTAAGTGGCCAGTGTGTGTGTATCGGCAGCGGGATGGATGTTTTAGTCTCCGAGTTGGTGTGTATATATAGTTGGTATGATCAGCCATGATCTTATTGAATGGCCTACTCCTGCACCTATTTTCTATGTTTCTATAAGGTGTTGAAGAATCTTGCAGGCCATTACATTCCAGAATTGTACTAAAAAGAACTGTATTCATACAATCTCAGTCATCAGGGGAACGGGAGCACAGTTGTTATGTTGCTGCACTAGTAATCCAGAGGCCTGGTGTAATGATATACAGACATGAGTTTAAATCCCACCACGGCAGCTGGGGAATTTAAATTCAATTAAATAAATCTGGAACAAAAAGCTCATCAGTAATGGTGACCTTGAAACTACAAGTTGAACCTCCCTTATCCAGAACGTCCTTATCCGGGACCACGCCTCGTCTAGAACCATTCCCGGCCACCGGGTGACGCATACGCAGAACTCCAGCATGAAGAAATTGAAGTCGTTCCTCGCTGCCGACTCTCGCGATCACTGGCCTGACCCTGTGATCCACTGTGCCGCTTCCCCCGCGCCCCCCCACCACCCCCAATGATCTCTCTGCCACACTCCCAGCCCAAACTAGCCAGCCCCTTGCTCAGAACCTGTATCATCCAATTTAACGTGACCACCCCTTGTCCGGAAAAATTCCTTAGCTAGAACAGGCCAAGTCCGGATAAGGAAGGTTCAACTTGTCATTAAAAATCCATCTGGATCGCGAATGTCCTTTTTAGGGAAGGAACTCTGCTGTCCTTATCCGGTCTGGCCGATGTGTGTGTCCAGACCAACAGCAATGTGGTTGACTCTTAACTGCCCTCGGAAATGGCCCAGCAAGCCTCTCACTTATTCAACGGCAATTAGTGATGAGCAATAAATGCTGACCTTGCCAGTCATGCTCACATCCCATGAACGAGTAAAACAAATTTACTTCATCTGCATACAATCGACTATACTTCACGAGGACCACACTTGGACACCGAGTGTGTGCGGGTTTTGGTTGTAACATTTGCACGATAGTTCACTCTTTGAAAAAAAATCCCGTCTTCATGGCCTTTCATATCGTTCCTGGTTGTAGGGGCCCTGGTTGTTGTTTGGTGGGAGGGGCCCTGGTTGTTGTTTTGTGGGGGGGTGGAGCGGAAAGAGTGCCCGTTTGGTCTCTGAGAATGATGTACAGCCAGGGTTATTAGACCTGTGATTTGTGCAGCCCATTTCTGACTGGTGTATCTTGGCTGGTGGTTCTGGGATAAGCCTCGGCCAACAGTGAGGCAAAATGATTGCTAAAGCCCAAAAGAATACTGTGCGTCTTCTCTTCAACACTATACCCATCTCCACCGTTCCTTCATTGCCATTCCCTTCCACTCTCGCTCCCTCCCTCGGCATCACCGTTCCACCTCTTCCCCCTCTTTCTCCCCCTCCCCTCGCCGTTCCCCACCCCTCTTCCTCCTCGCCCTTCCCTCCCCTTCCCCCTCGCTCTTCCCCCTCGCCCTTCCCCCCCCTCTTCCCCCTCGCCCTTCCCCCCCTCTTCCCCCTCGCCCTTCCCCCCCCCTCTTCCCCCTCGCCCTTCCCCCCCCTCTTCCCCCTCGCCCTTCCCCCCCTCTTCCCCCTCGCCCTTCCCCCCCTCTTCCCCCTCGCCCTTCCCCCCCCTCTTCCCCCTCGCCCTTCCCC